>NW_027552018.1:300000-444949 GCF_045843805.1 Urocitellus parryii | reverse complement strand
AATGATTTTTTTAAATATTTATTTTTTAGTTGTAGGTGGACACAATATCTTTATTTTATTTTTATGTGGTGCTGAGGATCAAACCCAGTGCTCCACACATGCCAGGAGAGTGCTATACCTCTGAGCCACACCCCAGCCCCCAAAATGATTTTTAAAAATAGTTTTCTTAGCCAGGTGCAGTGGTGCATGCCTATAATCCCAGCAATTTGGGAGGTTGAGGCAGGAGGATCACAAGGTTGAGGCCAGCCTAAGCAACTTAGTGAGACACTATCTCAAAAAATAAAAAGGCTGGGGCTGGGGCTCAGTGGCAGAGCACTTGCCTAGCATGTGTGAGGCACTAGATTTGATCCTTAGCACTGCATACAAAAATAAAATAAAGTCATGCTGTCCATCTACAACTACAAAGAAGAACAAAAAGGACTGGGGATTTAGCTCAATGGTAAAGCACCCGTGAATTCAATCCTCAGTATCAAAAAGAGAAAGTTTTCTAGGATCTTCTTAATGTTATATAAATCAACTGGGCACAGTGGCACCTGCCTATGGTCTCAATGACTCAGGAGGCTGAGGTAGGAGGATCACAAATTCAAGGCCAACCTCAGAAACTTAGCAAGACTCTATCTCAATATAAAAAGTAAAAGGGTTTGGGGATGTAGCTCAGTGGTAAAGTGCCCCTGGGTTCAATCCCCAGTACCATCCCCTCAAAAATAGTATATAAATCAGTTGGACGTGATGGCACATGCCTATAATCCCAGTGGCTTGGGAGGCTGAGGCAGTAGGATCACGAGTTCAAAGCCAGCCTCAACAATGGCAAGGTGCAAATCAATCCAGTGAGACCCTGTCTCTAAATAAAATATAAAAAAGGGTTGGGGATATGGCTCAGTGGTCAAGTGCCCCTGAGTTCAATCCCCGGTACCCCCCCAAAATAGCATATAAATCAATTATTTAAATAAAAAACAACAGTATGCCTTCAACCAACAATAATAATTATGCCAGCCTCCCCTCCTGAAAAATAAAATTGGTTAATATGATAATATTAATTGGACTAGTTTACATTTGGCTTGTTAATAAGTTTGGTAGAGTAGGTCGTTTTTTATCAAATGGTAAAAGGCCAAATCAGTACCTGCCAGTGATCCCTAGAGAGTAAGTTAAAAAAGAGGTGAAACAAAGCCTAGTCCTGTAATCATTATATGCTTTATAGGTGTGGCAGAAATCAGTCAGCTCTGTTCATCAAGCTCTCAAATCTCTGTGTCCCAGGTTTTTCCTAGAGTCTTAGCTCTTCAGGTAGAGTTAGTCATCTCCCCTGATATCCTATTTGAAAAATGCAGAACTCTTGAGAGAAGGTGGATATTTTTCATGAGATATCTATGAAATCTTCCTAACCAGCTCACCAGATTCTCATTTGGGGTGTATGTGGCCCATTACCATGGGCAGTGGCAGCAATGGTGCACTTCTGTTATTTTGTGCAGAGGTATTCTGCTTTAGTTGTACCAGTAGCTCATGGTACTATGACCCTTTGACAGGCAGCTAGTGTGGCTACTTTCTCTGGAATTGCCTTTCAAACAGCTCAGCATATAAATCCCTGTGCAGTTTCAAAACCTGAGAGTGGTGGAGGATCAGTGGTGAAGCAAAGAACGAACACTCAAAAGCCTTTTCTTGTTGGCTTATAGAAGAATATGCTTGTTTTGCCAAATTTTTGTAGGGGGCTGGATGAGGGAGATTTTCCTTTTGTATTTTATTTAGTCAAACAGGCATTAAAATTGTTGTCTATTTGTAGAACATCCATCAGTAGTGGAGAAAGAGGTGGTATGCCTTACAGGTTTGCTAAGTATAGGAGCAACCAGTCTAGAAATTACAAGTGAATAATCCCCAAAGCAGCTAATGAAGAATTGGCTATAATTCAGTTTTTTTTTTATGAAGTAGATGAGTAATTGATGGTGTGACAAGTATATTATGCTAATGGAATCATTTAATATCTTATGTTAACACCCACCTAAAAGGAATACTAAGTTAATTGATGTCTATTTAAGGAAAACCCTGTAGTGATATTGAATGTCAGAACTCATGATTTGGTTGCAGCTTCTCCATCAGGCTGCCATTCCAGTTTCAATTTGACAATTTTTTTTTTCATAAGAATTGTTTAACACTTTCACTCCATTTGAAGCTTTTTCTCAAACTTGTATAATGGCAGATCGAGGACTTCACAAGTGTTTATGAAGAAGTTGATGAAGATCAGTATTCGAAGCTGGTTCAGGCACGGAAGGATGATGACTGGATTGTGGATGATGGTATGTAGGAGGAAATTACCTGCCAGGCACTGTGTTAGTTGCTTTTTGTAGGTTTTCATGTGGAGTTTCTACTTTGCCTGGGTGGAGGGAAGGCATTGTTAGAATCATACCTTTGGTTTGGATCATTTTTAGTTATTTGAGGATGAGGAAGCAGAACAATAAGAAGTTGATTTGGCAACATTTTGGAGAATCAAGGCACATACCTCAAGATATAGTAAAAATCATCCAGGAAACGACTCTGTGGGAATTGTGAAGATGCATGAGACCCTGCATTCAACCCCCAACACCAAAGTGGGAAAGGGTGAATTGGGAGGAGGGTGAATTGGAGTGAATTGTTTCTGTGGGGCCAAAACACAGCATCTGAATTAAGGGACAGAGGTTGAGGTTCTCTTTTCTCCTTTGCAACTGTGTGACTGTGGCCAAGTTACTTAATGCCATTGAGCCACAAGTTTTTATTCTATAAATGGAGATAAGAAAACTATCTCCCTGATTGCTGCAAGGAGCACATGAAGTTTTAGGTATGAGAGGTAATATGAGCAATGGAAAGTACTGTAAAAGCTGGTTCTTTTCTACTGTTCTTCTATCCCTTGTATAAAGCTTCCTGCTTATGTGATTGCTGACCACAGGAAGGAGATATAGACTGTGTCTGTGATTATGTTTCTATTTCTGTAATAGAGCTCAGCTATGTTCTAATTTTCCCATGTAGACTAGGGTTTTTAAAAAATTCTTCTGGTAGAGTAAAATACCTGTGAAGCAAGCTTTTGTAGCTAAGTTTTTGATCCTGTGGGACCAGATCATTTCCCTGTTTCACCTAGCTAGGTATAGTATATATTTGGTTTTGATGCCACATCTGCTGTGTGGATGACCTGCATTGTCTGAGACCTGTTTGAATAGGATTCTGCTGCACTTATAAATGGAACAGACTAGGAGAACATCTGAGTGGGTACAAAAGTATTCTTTTTGCCAAGGCTAAAATATTGTTGGTGACTTGTGAAAATTTGATCCCAATATTAAATTTTGTTCCTGCAGATGGTATTGGTTATGTGGAAGATGGCCGAGAGATTTTTGATGATGATCTTGAAGATAATGCTCTTGATACCAGTGAGAAAGGTACCTACAAGAGAATGTCATTTTGAGATTTGAAGAATTGTCTAAACTTTTAAGATGACTTGGTATTCTGAAACAGTCTCCTTTTGAGGGAGAAGAACCTACACAATTATTTTTAGATAGAGTATATGTTCTGACAGTGAGAGAATCACAGTTGTGTAGAAAATTAAATGTAAGAAACAAAAACAGTACCAGAAAGCATGAAATTTTTAGTCCTATGGTCAATTTAGAGTTGTTGATATTGAGGACTGCCATAGTAAGTGATGTGTTTTAATTCCTACTGAAATGATGAACTCATAATTTTAGCTCTTCAGTAATTGTACAGTACAATAATAAAGTTTAGAACTAGTGTAATCAGCTTGCTTTGTTTAATTGAAATTTAAAATGATATGAATGAATGTGTTAAATTTTCTTAACTGTACAATCTTGGCATTTTTTTTCAGGTAAACAAGCCAGATTTAGTTCTGTAAAATGAGAATGGGAAATACTCCTTGGTTTTTTTTTTTTTTGGTTTAGTTTGTTAATTGGTCTTCTACCACCAAGTGATAGATAAGGGGTCAGCAAACTATGGCTTAATTTTTTTGGGAAAAAAAACCACTTCATTGAGATATAACTCACATGCTGTGTAATTCACTCATTTAAAGTATAAAATTCATCACAGAATTGTGCAACTATCACCATAGGTTATTTTAGAACATTCTCCATTAACAGCCCCCCCCCATATCATCAAATCATATCGGTTTTTATACAGCCATTGAGCTAAGGAAAGGTTTTTATGTTTCCAAAGTGCGTGTGTGTGTTTGGTGCTGGAGATTGAACCCAGGGCCTTGTGCATGGGAGGCAAACACTCTACTAACTGAACTATATCCCCAGCTCCCAAAGTGTGTTTTTTGAAAAAACGATAAATATAAAGAATACATAATCATGTTACAGAATCCTATTTGGCCACAAAGCCTTACGTCTCTGCTATCATGCTCTTACAGAGGGAGTGGACTCTCATTTGCACATTAATGTTTTGCAACATTTGTTTCCTCTCCCTTTTCCAACCACTGACACAGACTAATTGTTGGTGTAATTTTTGAACTTCAGAAGTCCCTTTCTAAGAATAAAGGCTCTCATCTGCTTAACCACAGTAACATTATCATTTATCATTGTCTATAGTAATATGTGTCCAGTTTGCTGAGTAAGGTCTTTGCAGCTTTTTTTTTTTTTTTTTTTTTTTTTTTTTTTTGCAGTATTGGAAATTGACCCTGGGCTTGCTTCGCATACACAAGGCCCTGAATTCATGCCCTCTGTAAAGAGCATACCATTCCCTTAGTGTTGATAATAAATTTGATCTCCTGGTTAAGATGATATGTCAGATTCCTTCTAAAGCTACCTTTCCCCCTTTATGATTAATGCAAATAAGTGGTGATAATTTGAGACCATGTGTATATCCCATTTTCCCATGAATTTTCACCCAGTGCTTTCAGCATCTGTTGATGATTCTCTCCTTTTAAATTTTTTCTATTATTTTTGAGATAGAGTCTTGCTACGTTGCCCAGGCTGGCCTTGAACTTCTAGGGTCAGGTGATCTTCGTGCTTAAGCCTCCTTAGTGGCTGGGTCTACAGGTGCATGCCACTGCACTCAGCTTCTTTCCTTTTTAAAATTATCAATTCAAACTCATGGGTTTCTAGAAAATTTACTGTTATAATTCAGTGCTACCATTTCTCCTTTCGGTGTTCAAATTATCCCAGATTTAGCTGGTAGGAGTGAAACCCCTTTTAGTTGGTGCCTGCATCCTTTTGATGTGATCCAATCAGTCTGAGCATTTCCTAGCTATCAGGGCTGAGAAGATGTTCAAAGTTTACCTTGTACTCCTCCTGTACCAGACTTGGAATCAACTGTTTCTAGCCACTATCTGGTTCCTTTCATGGGGAGTATTATTCAGATCTGGGAGAAGGATGTGTTTATTGCTCTTGGGGTATGATGGTTTCTAGCTTCTAGGCCCTTTTGGTGAACAGAACTAGGAAATTATGTATGTTTTGAATTCATACTGATAAATTTTATCCCAGTCCAATACTACTGAATTCATCTTCTCAATTCATATTTTTACACTTTCAATGAAAATCCTTGTTTTCTGAAATATACACAGTTGATTTAGAATTACTAAACCAACAACCTTTCTGTTTATTTTAAGGTACATTTTTTTTAGTTATAGATGGACACAATATATTTTATTTTGAGGATCGAACCCAGTGCCTTATGCATGCTAGGCAAGCACTCTACCTCTGAGCCACAACCCCAGCCCTCTATTAACAACCTTTCTAAGTAAAGTTTATGATTTCTTTGCAATTTTACTTGTTCTTGGCATATATCCCTCTAAAGATTTATTGTGAGAGTTTATAGGTTCATTTGTTTTTGTATTCAAATTTTTAAAAGTCTTTAACTTTTTACAATATTATAAAATAACTATATAATGTCAAAATCAAAATGATATCAAGAGATATATGCAGAAAAGTCTTGCTCTTATTCCTATGCCTTCTGACTTATTTCTACCCATCTCTATAAATAACCATTTTAATTAATTTCTTGTTTATCTTTCCTTTATTCACAGTTATTAAAAAAAAAAAAAACATATGTTTGGTTTTCCCTCAGAGGGGATGTTATTTATTCATTCATCCATCCATTAGAGTATGAATGGACTAATTTCTGCCAAACTGTAGTGTAGAAACTCTATACACTGGGACCCTTTTGTAGAATTGTTGCGAATTGTGTATTTGTAGTTTATATGCATCCTGGAAGATAGAATGAACCCATTTACTGTATTATGTCCCAGAATCAAGGAGACCTGTGTTATGGCTATATTGTTAATTATATCAACTTGACATAGTCCCGAACACCTATGTAGATTTTAGTTTTGGTCAGCTGCAAATTAGGATGTTGGACTGGTTAAGGAGCTTCTCAAAGAAAGGACCCATGTCCCACTCACTCCAGGGCTGATCACAGCAGCAGACATGAAAGAAGTATGCAGTATTTGTTGAATAAATGAGCCACCACTGTTTCTTTTCATATTGTTATCTGTTTTGGCAATACATTAGTAAAAAGAATGAGTTGATATTCTGGAAGACAGCTAGTCTTAGAAATTTTTATTTCATGCTTTGCCACTGCCATTCACCCACAAATCCCCATTGTTTCAGTGAACCTCACTAAGAGCCCACGTAAGGTCACAAGATATTATGAAGGCAAACAGAATTCTGAAATCCATTTTAAAAATTTACAAGAAATTGTAGTTTTGAGTATAAAGTCAGCTCCTTATGGTGTGAATCCAGTCCCTGGCATGCTGTTTTCAAATAGAGAAAAATATTGGTCAAGTCCAAATGAAGAAAAATAACTGGAAAAGTACAATAAAACAAACACTAATTGTGGATTTCTGCATACTAAACTGTGTGTGTGGGGGCGGTTGCTGGGGATTGAACCCAGGGCCTTGTGCATGCAAGGCAAGCACTCTACCAACTGACCTATATCCCCATATCCCCAGCCCCCTTGCATACTAAACATTTTAACCATTAAGTATATTCTGTCTTCAAACTGCTCCAGTTGGTCTCAATAAAGATACAAGTTCCTTAATGCAATTCTCTGGTCTCACATATTTTACAAATGTCCTGTAAACCTTTTCATAGCCTTGCCATGTGAAAAATGCCTGTTTTTATTATGGTAGAATACATATCACAGAATTTACCATGACATTTAGTACATTTGCAGTGTTTGCAGCCATCACCATTATCTAATTTCAGAATATTTTCATTGCCCCAGATGGAAACCCCATACTCATTAAGCAGTCACTCTCTAGTCTTCCTTTCCTCAGCACCTGGCAACCATTAATCTGCTTTCTGTTTCTATGGTTTTGCCTGTTGTGGATGTTTTATATAACTGGGATCATACAATATGTAACCTTTTTTGTCTGGCATCTTTCACTTAGCATAATGTTTTAAAGTTCCTTCCATGCTATAGCATGTATTAGTGCTTTATTCTTTTTTGTGGCTGAATAATATTATCTGGATATGTGTTGCCCATTTTGTTTACCCATTCATCAGTTGATGGGCACTGAGTTATCTACCTTTTTTAATGCTGCTATGAACATGTATGTTGAAGCTTTTGTTTGAATACCTGTTTTCATTTCTTTTGGATATATACCTAGGAATGGAATTGTGTGTACGTATTTCTATTTTCTTTCTTAGACAAAAGATATCATCTATAGATAGTTTTGTAGTTTGCTTTTTTCATTTAAGATATTCTGAAAATCACTTCATATTAGTACTTAACAGATTTTTCTTATTTATGTCTTTATGGCTGCATAGTACTCCATTATATTGATATGCTATCATTTATTAAAATAATTATTTTGGGTAGACATTTATTTTCAATAATTTATTATTACAAATAGTGCCACACATCCAGTAACTCTTGTGCATATTATGTTTTCCTTGGAAAATTCCTAGAAGTGGAATTGTTGGCTCAGAGAGTAAATGCTCACAAAATTTTTATTAGGCGTTGACAAGATATTGCCAAGTTCTCAAGTTCTTCTAGGAGTTTTTCTTTTGTACCCTCCTATGAACAGTGTCTGAGTGTGTATTTCCCCAAAGCCCTGCTGATAGTATGTTGTTAAGCTGAATTTTTGTGAGTCTGATATGCGAGAAATGGCATCTCAGTGTGGTGTTCATTTGCATTTCTTTTATACATAAAGTTGTGGATCTTCTCATAAAACTTTGTATTTATTGCTCACATTCCTTTTGAGTTTCAATTGGTTGTTTTAGGTCTTTATATCAGGGAAATGTTTGTCAGGGTAATGGATACTTTATCTGTGATACATATTGTAAATATTTTCTCCAGGTTTTTCTTTAAATTCCTTTTCTGGTGTAATTGAATTTATCAATCTGTTTTTTCCTTGAAAGTGGATTTTGAATTAGTGTTAGATTTTTACTATACCCAGGTTACAAAGGAATTTGCTTTTCTAAAGTACTTGCATAGTTTTATTTTTAAAATTTCCTTTTGATGTTTATATGGATCTTACAAATGGCTAGCCGACACTATTTATTTATAAATCTATTTTTCCCCAAGTGATGTAAGTTGTCACCTTTATTATATGCTAAATTTCCATATGTGATGGGGTCTTTTTTCTAGATTGTATTTTTTACTCATCTGGTCTCTCTATGTATATGCCACTACCACACTATTTTAATTATTCATTTAGTTTTTTTGAGATTGAGACTATTTGGGGATGAATCAGAAAGTGAGATTAAAATCAACAGTATTAGGAAAGTTGATTTACACATGGTCAGAAGAGATTAAATGGCAAAAGTTTTCTTTTAATGAGCAAATGCCTCTGTGCTGTTTAGTGTTAATGTGACATAGTTGCATGTGTCTAGTTGCTGTTCTCATAAAAATGGAATTCAGGATGCTACAGTATCATAACTGGTAATTCCATTTCTTTACAGTTAAGTTGTTCTGTCAAATTACATATAAAATCAAAGATATGATCTCATGAAGGTTACTAGGATAATATCTTGATTCCAGCTTGGCTTTATCTTTCCTATATCACTTTTTTTTTACACAATACTTTTATTTATTTTTATGTGATGCTGAGAATTGAACCCAGTGCCTCACACGTGCCAGGCAAGTGCTCTACCATTGAGCTACAACCCCAGCCCTCCTGTCTCACTTAAAAAAAAGACTTTTTATTAACACTAACATTAGCAATTAAATAGTCACACTTAACTCATCCTGATATTTAACTTGTGTTTTATCAGTTTTTGTAATAACGTTTAGCCTGAGTTTTTGAATTTAGCTTATTTTAAAGTTTCTTCTTTATGTACCTTGTGTAAAATCTTATATATTTGTATTTTGAAGTTTTAATATTTTCTTCCCAAATTCCCATATATGGAGAACAAGTGACTACTAGGCTTTTTGTTTTCCAATTTGAACTGGGACCTTTTGTGTTTCTAAATAATATATGTTCCAATAGGAAAGGATGCTAAAGCACGCAACAGAGACAAGAAGAATGTAAAGAAACTTGCAGTGACAAAACCGAACAATATCAAGTCAATGTTCATTGCCAGTGCTGGAAAGAAAACCACAGATGTGAGTTTCATGGTTTCTGTATATTTTGTCTTTTCCTTTGTGAAATGAATTTAGAATATGATTATACAGATATTAGAAACTTAATACATATTTAAATAACATTTTCCTAGCTTCACTCACTAAGTTGACTTTAGTTTTCAAATGATTTAAGCACCTCAATGATTAGAATTTGGGACATAGAAAAGAAAGATTGAACAGGAAAACTGAATTGAAAGTGTGTTTAATTTCAGTGACTAGAAGGAATATCATGTAATGAGAATTAAAATAGAGGATGGGAGCTATAAATTTAGAATTTACGTATACACAGGTGGTAGTTAAAATCTGAATAGATTTGAGCACTTAGAGTGAATGAAATGAAGATGTAAGGACTGATTGGTTAGGTTCTTCCTTTCATAGTGATGTGTGTGGTCTGGGTGAAAATTTAATGTGCAGGGCTTTCTCATTTTGCCTTCCTTTATAATCTCTAGAAAGCTGTAGATTTGCCTAAGGATGAACTGCTAGGTGACATTCTACAAGATCTGAACACTGAGGTAAGTGATTCTTTGGGAGTTATAAAATGTGCAGGGAACATTGGTTCTAGAAATAATTCAGAAGTTGTATGGAATAGACTTTTGCTAGAATTTAAAAAATGCAAGGACAGTACCACCAAAAGAAATATCCCACAGAAATAAAAAGAAAAATAAAATCTTCCAGTTAGTTTCTTCTCACCATTTTAGGTGAGTAGTTTCTAGCTGTTACAGCTATGCGATTATGTAGATGGGGCTGTGTGGGTGTATGTTGGAAGTAGTAAGAATACACCCAGGAATCAGTTCTGTGAATGCTCACTGCTTGTGTTCAGTTTCTATAGCATATGTTCCCTAAATAGATTGAAGCCTGTCAGTCTTTAATTCTGAGTGGGAGTGAAGAAAGAGTTAGTGTCCTATTCCTGATAGAACTCAAATAGGCTCACCTACATTGTGAATTTGAAATTTGGGCATTTCTCATAAATTCTAAGTGCTTATTTAGAAGTGTATTTCTTTCTAAATGGCCATAGATCAAAATAATCTAGCATCAACACTATGCAGTCATATGTATCTTGATTGTTTTTAAATGTAATATTCTGGAAGGATAAGTGAAAGACTGTGTTAAATTTTAAAAAGAAAAGAATTGGTGAGGGGTGGATTCAGTATCTATTCAGGTTTTCTAGTGATTTCTGTAGTATTGTTGCTATAGTAACCACAGTGTATGAACATAGATCCTGCGGGGGGGGGGCAGGGAAGGAAAAATGCTTATTGGGTTTCAGTGAGCGAAATGCACTTTATCTGTTATGTGGTAAACCAAGCATGGCAGTGAATATCTGTCTTACCCTTCCTTTTAGAAACCTCAAATAACTCTTCCACCTATAATAATACCTAAGAAGAAAAGATCTACTGGAGCTTCTCTGAATCCTTTTGCTGTGTACACCCCCAAGGTAAAGTGTATAGAGATACCCTGTCTGGATTTATGATATTGTTTTAAATTTATGTATTTTTGCTTTTCTATGTGAAGGAAATGCCTTTGAATTTATTTTTGATTTTTTTTTAAATTAGGACTGCCATTCAATATATAGTTTTGTGTATTTCAAAAATAGCATGTGCCTGCTTTTTTCATAGTAAATTTTGTAGTAACTAATATGTGTTTATTATAGGTATCACAACTGTGCTAAATGCAATAATTTTCCTCCTGGAAACAAGTATTTTTTTCTGTAAATCTAGGTAACAGTAAAATAATTGAAGCTATTACATTAATAATACATAAAATCTTTTTATAAATGGGAACTGTCATTATCTTTGGTCAGGGTAGGACAGTTACATATTTTTAGTATGCAAGTCTAAGTGACTAAACATTTAAAAATGTTTACAGGCAATTCCTTCAGGAAAAACTGCTTCCCCTGTCGCCAGGAAGGAGCTTTCATTAACTCCTGCTCCTCTTAAACGAGCTGAATTTGCTGGTAAGTCTGATGTCAGGCAGAAGTGCAAGGGTGTTGAGCAGTTGTTTTTACAGCAGTAGAAGAAGTGGAGGTATTGTGATGGCAAGTCTAAGTGTGAAAGATTTGGATTTGTAGCACTAAAAGTTAAAAACATCCAATTTGGAGACTAAAGAGAAATACAAGTGTAGGAAAAGGGATGTGCTGATGTTTCAGTGTTGGGTAAACCATTGTGCCCCAGGTACTAGCATGTGACAGGAATATATGCTGATGTCTATAGGAGAGCTGGTGCAGCCAGAGTGTCCGGATGATGAGTATGAGTCAGGGGAAATGGAGTTTGAAGATGGTGACTTTGATGAGCCCATGGAAGCTGAGGAGGTGGATATGAAGCCTGTGGCTGCCAAGACTTGGGACCAAGAGAGTGAGCCAGCAGAGAGGATGAAACATAAGGCGGATCCTAGGAAAGAGACCACGTCTTGCTTGTAAGAGCATTTTCTGGTATTTTTTTTCCTGGCAGATAGCACTCTAATCAATCTGTTAGATTTTTTTTGAATTTTTTTAATATTTATTTTTTAGTTTTTGGTGGACATAACATCTTTGTATGTGGTGCTGAGGATCGAACCCAGGCCGCACGCATGCCAGGCGAGCACGCTACCGCTTAAGCCACATCCCCAGCCCCTCTGTTAGATTTAAAAAAATTTTTTTTTCATTGTAGATGGACACAATACCTTTATTTTATTTATTTATTTTTATGTGGTGCTGAGGATTGAACCCAGTGCCTCACATGTGCTAGGCAAGTGCTCTACCACTGAGCTACAGTCCCAGCCAAGATTTTAAAAAAAAAAAAAAAGTTTTCATAGTTATAGATGGACAGCATGCCTTTATTTGTTTAGGTCTTTATGCAGTGTTAAGGATTGAACCCAGTGCCTCACACGTTAGGCAAGTGCTCTGCCACTGAGCAGTAGCACCAGCCCTACTCTGTTAGATTTTGAAAAGGTTGGAAAATTTGATTTCTGCAGGGGAAGTTTTCTCCCAGATGACTCTTGTTGGGGCATTGATCAGGAAGATGATAGTTTCTCAGCACGAGAAATTCAAGTGGATTCCAGTCAACTCCCATTGGTAAAAGGGACAGATGAAGAACAAGTGTTCCAGTTTTATTGGTTGGATGCTTATGAAGATCAGTATAACCAACCAGGTAATCAAAGATAAAGTAACCATATGTCTTGATGGAGTAGCAAGTTTTCCCTTGAATATTTAGTGATGAACATTGGCACAGGCTCTGCCCTCATGTAAGTGTGTTATAGGAGAGCAGGACTTGTTCATTGTAAAGTGCGTGAGCCACTGTGTGGTGTGAATAGTCCTTAAAATGCTTATTCCAAAAATCAGTTATTTGTGATTTTTGAATGTGCTTGTACTTTGCCATCGATGTATCTGAAGTTGCAGGATTATTCTGCAAATGGAATCAGTCATTAATTTGTCTCTTTATTTAGCAAATTGGACACATGTTATGTTTAAGGCACTGAGAGGGGGTGAACAAACTGCACAAATTCCCTATGCTATAATGTTGCTTATATTTTAATGGGGTGGGAGTGGGTGGGGAGAAATTGGATATAAATAAAAGAAACTGATGTAAAAGGGAGTTAGTTGTAGGATGCTCAGTGAAGGCCTGTCTTAAGAGATGATCCCTGGGCTAAGATGTGAGGCACATACAGAGTCGAGGAAAGGACATTTCAGCTTAAGAATCCAGTAAGTGGGAAGGACTGACACGAAGAAGGTGGCCTGTGTGATAGTAGCATAGTTATCAAGTGATAAGATTGGTATGCAGTGAAGTTGGAGATAAAGGTAAAAGGCCATATAATGATGGATGGTCCCATAATTGACTTTGCCTTTAAACAGGAATTCTCTTGTCTGTGAAGAGAATAACAGACATGTTATTCTGTGTGTGCATGCTTGTATATATAGCTGTAGAAGGGTGAGCTAGAGTGGGGTGGTAGGAAATTATAGAAGCCCTGGAGATCAGTCATTCCAGGGCAGAGGTACTAGTTACTTGGACCCTGGAGGCTGGGAAGGAGAGAAATGAAGGCATTTAACAAGTATTTTGATACAAACTTGTTGATGGATTGAATCTGAGCATTGATGGAAAGGAGAAATCAAGACTGATTCCCAGGTCATCCTAATGAACTAGTATTGTGAATTCTTGATTCACAAAATGCTAGGGATAAATTGAAGAAGAGGGCCACACAACAAATGAAACAAAAAGTTTATTCTCTTTTAGAATTCATAGGCCTGACCTTCTGATGAGGGGGAGCCTTACTAACTCCCTCTTTGTAGAGGAAAAAAAAATCATCTTACAGGAGCCAAGAATGCCCTTAAGATGACAGAGGAGGGTCATTCCATTTTTAACAACAGTAACTGTTAGGAAAGACCCTCCTCAAATTGAACAAATATGTTTCTGGTGGTGCTTCTGGGCCTGTTTCTCTTTAACCAAATTGAATATGTATTATTTCAGTTCTTCAGGATAACTTTTTTTAAAATTTA
The DNA here is from genome assembly GCF_045843805.1 of Urocitellus parryii. NCBI lineage: Eukaryota > Metazoa > Chordata > Mammalia > Rodentia > Sciuridae > Urocitellus > Urocitellus parryii. Next base: position 430,953 of record NW_027552018.1, on the reverse strand, counting down.
AAAATCACCTCCAAATGAATGTTTTTTCATTAAACAGAAATAGTGGAGATTCTCTGTTTTTAATCTTTACCCTTTGCCTAAAAGATAGGAGGCAAAATAATTTTGACATATCTCATTTGTTTCTCATCTCTGAATTTGAGTAGCTGCCTGTTAATTCTGGGATTTTTTTTAAGTCCTGTTTTTTTGTTTTTTAACCTTCTTCCTGTTTTCTAAGACCTCTGAGAGAACTTCTCAACTTCATGGAACTGAGAGGTGTAATAGGTAGCATAATGACCCCTCTCCCTAAAGATGTCTATGTACTAACATTTGGAGCTTGTGATGTTTCCTTGCATGGTAAAAGGGACCTTATAGATTTGATTAATTATTAACCCATTGGTTAATGGTTCCATCAAAACCAGAAACCTGGAAGCCATCCTTGATTCCCTCCTTTTCCTCACTTGTTAGTTTACTTCTTCTAAAGTAGATAATCTATCTCCTCATAACTGGTGCCCTGAACCCTTCTTGCCTACTGAATTCATTGTACCAGCCTCCTAATTGATCTCTAAACTGTTGTCTTCCACATTACTGCCAGAGTGATTGATCAGAAGAGAAACATTGACTATATCATTTCCTCATTTAAAAAAAATCCTCAGTAGCTATTGCTTATAACACAGAGTCCAAGCTCCTTAGCAAGGTTTCTGATGCCTGCTGTCTATGAATTTTTGCCCTAGAAATTGCTGCAGTGTGTCCCTTTACTCATAGTATTTGTCTGACTGGGATGCCCTTATCTGACACATTCTTCAAGATTCAGCTCAGTTGTCATTTCCTGAAAGTTTTCCTAAACCTCTAGATGGACCTTAGAGTCCTATGACCCCATCATACCCTTTCTCATTGTAGTTTTGTCATCTGATTTTGAAATGATCTGAATCAGTTTTTTTCTCTATCTCAAAGCCTTTAAGCTGCTAGAAATCTTTCATTTCCAGTATTAAGTATAATGCCAGGTCCATAGTAGGCATTCAGTAAATGGTCTCTGAAATAAACTACACAGTGATTGACAGTCTGGTGGATGCACATGGAGAGTTACAGAGCACCAGAGTTGAATTTGCTGCCATTATTTAGTTTGCTTCCTAAATTCTTGTAGCAGTGTGAAATAAGAATGAGTAAAACAAAAGTGGATGGTGACCCCCTCCCAAGTAAGTGCCTATAAAGCATCATTGCCAGCATTGGTTGCCAAGGATCAGAACCTTAAACAACAGTTCTGGGTTGGGGTTTTAGCTCAGTGGAAAAGTGTTGGCCTATTATGTATGGGGCACCGAGTTTGATCCTCAGCACCACATAAAAATAAGATATTGTGTCCATCCACAACTAAACTCTTTGTGAAAGAGAGTTTGTTATTTTTATCGTTTGTTTTTTGGTTTATACTCTTATTAGTAAATACCATTGTTTCACAGGGCAGGGATCTACTAAGGTACCATAATGTCCAATATAATGGCCATTTGTAGTTCTTTTAATTTATACTGTTTAAAAGGAAGTAAAATTTAAAATTCAGTTTCTCAACCAGTAGCCACCTTTTAAGTGCTTAATGGCCACATGTGAAAAGTAGCTACTATACTGGATGGGTCAGATACCAAACAAATATATATCATCACAGACATTTTTCTTAATTAGTGATGGTTTGTAGTAAGGGATATTGGAGACTAAGATTGAAACATGGAGGCACAACTAAATTTTCAAAGTAATTAATTTCTAATATCAGGCCAGTGTCATAGATAGGTTTTTTTTTTGTACTGGGGATTGAACTGGGGGGCACTTGACCACTGAGCCACATCCCCACCCCTGTTTGATATTTTATTATAGACAGGGTCTCACTGAGTTTCTTGCACCCTGCTTTTTTGCTGAGGCTGGCTTTGAACTCGTGATCCTCTTGCCTTAGCCTCCCAAACCTCTGGGATTATAGGCATGCACCACCACGCCCGGCCATGGATAGGCTTTTAAAATCAATAGTGGGGAAAAATTTTTTGGTGGTGCTAAGAATTGAACCAGGGCATGTACTCTACCACTGAGTTGTACCTCTGGCCCAGGGAAACATTTCACAATTATCTTTCTTTGATGGGGGAATCTCACTATGTTGCCCCTGTTGGACTCAGACTTACGGGCTCAAGTGATGCTCCAGTTGGACTCAAGCAGTTTTCCTGTCTCAGCTGCCTGAGTAGCTGGGGCTACAGGCACATGTCATGATGGCCAGCTCAGTTAATATTTTTTTTGTCATACAAGTGCTGAAAAAAGCTTCAGAGATTATCTAGTCTAGTTATTCACTTAGCAGGAAACAAGCTTTGGGGAAAAAAAGTAGTTGACTCTTCAGTGGCAGAAGTCGGGCCTTCTCATTGTCAGTCCACTTTGCCATTCTGTGGTACTTTGCAAGTTGTGTTCTCTGAGGTGGCACATCTTTCTCTGTTTTTGATGCCAATGGGTTAAATAAAATAGCTTTTTTAAAAAGTCCTTTAATTTCAGAGGGTTGAACAGTTTCATCGTGATAGTAGGTAATGATCACTGAGCTTTGTGAAATCAATGATGCTAATAAAAACGAAGTACTCCCAAAGACCCTGTTATTGTTTCTCACTTTCTTACAGATTCTAAGTCAGTCAGTTGTTGCTGAATGCACCATAATTATGAAAAGAATCTTACTCTTTGCATATGGGAAGATATCCTGTCTTCATTATGACTTTTTCAAGGTTGAATAATCCTGACTGCACCTGGTTTCAGCTAGTAACTTTGGGGGGAATGTAATCTTTGTTTACCATGATCTTTTTGTGGCAAACGAGGCATAAACAGTGTCAAATGTGTTGCATGAAGTGTGATATTAGTTTGACTGTAAAATGAGCTATTTGAATCTTTGAATCCAATATTAGAGTCTTTATTTTTCTTTGCATGGAATTTTGTTTTCCCATCTTTAACTGTCGTGAGGATGACTTCTAAATTTCTGTGCTACTGTGATTTTTTCCTTTAAATCATCCCACGGTCCGCCCTTTCCTCTCCCTTATCTTCCCCACTTCCCCCACCCCAGCTGAAAATCACACAACTCTTGTAAGAATTTTAATCATCTGCAGAAATGAAAATCCTTAGATAGTCTTATTTCTACTAGAATAAATGACAAAAGGAAATACTGATGATGAGCTGTCTTGTGAAACTGGGGTAATTGGCTTTGTGATGTACCACAATTTTCTTAGTGTCTCAGATAAGTGGCTATGTTGATTACTGCTGTCTAGTTCATGGAGCCTGGGATTTTTTTTACAGTGACCATCTCTTGGGTTGACTATCAGATCTTAGGAGTCCTTTCTTTCTTTGTTTTTAAAAATATTTTTTAGTTGTAATTGGACAGAATACCTTTATTTTATTAATTTTTATGTGATGCTGAGGATTGAATCCAGGGCTTTGAACGTGCTAGGCAAGTGCTCTACTGCTGAGCCACAACTCCAGCCCAGCAGTCCTTTCTTAATGGCTAGTTTTCTGTTGAAGAGACGGGAGAACAATAACTTGATGTTTAGAAAGGCATGTTTTTACTTTGTTGTGTATATTTCTGAGGGTCACAAAAGAAGGATATCTACTGATTTTATTAGTAAACCATTTGTTAAATAGAAGCAGAAGAGAAAGGAACAGTATAAATACTACCTAGCTAGATATGTTAAGTAACTTGTGATATAGAAAGGGTGAAATAGATTATAATAGAACCCTGTTATGAGATATATATGTTTATATAGAATAAGAGATGTGTTAGGCAGCTTTTTATCACTATGATCAAATACCTGACAAGAACAACTTAGAGGAGGAAAAGTTCATTTGGGGCTTATGGTTTCAGAGGTTCAGTCCATGAACGACTGTCTGACTACTGCTCTGGGCCCAAGGTGTGGCAGAACATGGCAGAAGGGTACAGTGAGGAAAGCTGCTTAGCATATGGTGGGCAGGAAGCAGAGAGAGGAGTTGAGGTGCAAGGGACAAAATACAAACCTCAAAGGCATGCTCCTAGTGACCCAATTCCTCCAACCATGCTATACCTCCCTATAGTTACCATTTAGTTAGTCCATTCAAGCTAGAATGGACTGTTAGGTTAAGGTTACAGCTCTTATAATCAAATCATTTTACTCCTGAATATTTTGGCATCAACAGGAGCTTTTGAGGGGTACCTCATTTCCAAACCATAAGATACAAGATGAATTGTTTTTCCCAAATACAACTTTACATACAGAAAAATACTGATGTATGTATCCCAATACATGAAGATTGTTTTTTATCAGTAAGTGTAAATAAAAAATAAATTTAGAATGATATTCTCATATTTGCATGTTTTCATGAGAGGTTGTAATAGCAGACTTGTTGGACAATAGTTGTTTTGTTTTTCTTAATCTGGATAATACTGGTTATAGGGAAACTGTTTATACTAAATTGGAGAATTATTCTATCCCCTTTCTCCCAGGGGTTGTACCACTGTGATAGTGTACTATGGCATAAGTACTGAGTTAAGAACTGGTTTTGGGGCTGGAGTTGTGGCTCAGCAGTAGAGTGCTTGCCTTACACGTGTGCAGCCCTGGGTTGGATCCTCAGCACATAAAAGTAAATAAATAAAATGAAGGTATTGTGTACAACTACAACTAAAAATAAATATTTTAAAAACAAAGAACTGGTTTTATATATGTTTGCTGTCAGAATGTTATCACAAAGGTATAAATGTATGGACATGTTCAGTAAACATTTACGTTGTTCCCATGATTTGGTGTAATTGAAATGTTTTCTTTTCAATTTCAATTAAGTTTTCCCTTATTCTTTCAGGTGTGGTATTTCTGTTTGGAAAAGTTTTTATTGAATCAGCCAAGACCCATGTGAGCTGTTGTGTCATGGTGAAAAACATTGAGCGAATGCTGTACTTCCTTCCCCGTGAAATGGTAAGCATTTGTGATTAGCTTTGAGATTTCAGTAATTATATATGGCACCCATTCTCTATTCCAAGGTCAACCCTGTCCTTCAGTAGGGCAGCAGTTCTTCACAACCCCAATTCTTTCTTACTCCTTGCTTCATGACCACTGATTGTCAGCAATTCCAATAGAGGATGGGAAAATTAGAGAAATGAAGTTGAACTCAGTTTTTCAACTTGTTAGAGTAAAAGTGTCTGAGTTTTAATACAGAATGTTATATTTCCCTTACTCCTCATTTCCATAATAATTGGGCTTGGGACTCTAAGGCTCTAAAACGTGACATGGCATTTGGCCCAGTTTTCCTGCTCTTGTTGCATAGGCAGCTGTAATATTTCCCCCGTGGCCATTTAACAAGATCAGTTCCATTTGCTTCTTCTTTATTAGGACTTTTAATATCTCCAGCTCCCTCCCAGTATCAGCCCCTCCCCATTTCTGTTGAATTGTGGAGCATCTTGGTTAGGATTTATAATATTTGTTTTCCCATTGTTTCTTAGCATTGATCATCTTTGCCTTGCTTTATGGTGCTTTGGGAGGAATTGGCCATTGGGTTTAGTATTTTTTAGGGATTGTTTTGCCTTTGAACTCATTGTTGAGACTGTGCTATTAAGTGTTTAAATGGGGGAGGATGAAAACTGTTTTAAACTTGGGTTTCTGGTGGTTAAGAAGATCTTATGTACAGATACTTTTTCTCCCTTTTCTCCTTCCCACGGGAGAACAGAAAATTGATCTAAATACAGGGAAGGAAACAGAAATTCCAGTTACAATGAAGGATGTTTACAATGAATTTGATGAAAGAATAGCAGCAAAATATAAAATTATGAAGTTCAAGTCCAAGGTTTGTATTTGGTTGTAAATTTTTGACCAGCTTTCTTAATTTGTTTTTTGTTAATGTCTTGATTTTGTAAATAGGTATTGCATATCTACTTCATACAAAGTGCCTTCTGCATATCTCTAATTCATAGAATGGCAATCTCATAGGCATGAATATAAAAACTGTGTTAGATTTTTTAAAATAGTTTGCTTTCTTTTTAAACTGCTTGTAAAATAATGGTCATGAATTTGAATATATAGATAACTCAAAGCCAATTACTTTAAATGCTTACATTTCATGTTTTTATTCTGAAATGGCAAAGAAAACATTTTGATTTTATAATTAGTTATTGCCAATGCATTTTGATTAGAAGGTTAAGTAAGTTTTAGTTTTAAAAATCAGGGACTATGATGTTATTTCTGATAGAATGAAAGTCTTATATTCGTGATATGTATGACAAATTGTCCAAACTGGTGTTGGTGGCACATGCCTCTGATTCCAGTGACTTGGGAGGCTGAAGCAGAAGGGTTACAAGTTTGAGACCAACCATAGTAACTTAGTGAGACCCTGTCTCAAAAAATAAAAATAGCTGGGGATATAGCTCAGTGGAGAATGCCCCTAAAAAAAGAAACAATATTTTGATTTTAGTGAGATATTGATGCCTTTGGCCATAATTGTGGGGTCTGTAGCCCACTAAAAATATGGGAAGTTAGTAGTGATGGAAAGAAAGGGAGGATTGAGTTGCAAAAGATACAGCAAACAGTCTTAACTACTTAAGTTTTGGATTGTGGCTGAGTCACTTTTTTAAATCTCCACAAGTAATAATCACAAGGCCTTGGGTTTGATTCCTAGCACTGCAAACAAAAACTAAAAACATAAAATTCCAGAGACAATGTGTTGTAATGGTGAAGCATATGAATGTTAGAGTCAGGTTGCTTGTGATTTAAGTCTTAGCCCTGCTGCTTACTAGTATCTGATTGTGAACAAGTGCCAAGTGACTTCCCTGTGCCTGTTTCTTTATTTGACAAATGAGGCCCTATTGCAAGCATTGTCAAAAGGGTTAAATCTCTTGATTCATATTGAATGATTAGAATAGTACTTGACACATAGCCAATGCTTACTACATATGAACTATAATTATAATGTTGATTATTCTAGCAAGATGGAGTTGCTTAATGTCAATTAGTAACAAATAATTTTTATTTTTTGAGACAATGTTTTGCTATGTTTTATCAGTGAGGCATGTATAGCTCTGGACTTAAACTCACAATTCTCCTACCCAGATTTCTGAGAGTAGCTGGGATTATAGGCATGTGCCACAACCTGTCTCTTGACAAATGATTTAATGCATTAACATTGTAAAAATAAATCTCTTCTTGCTCCTATTTGAATGCAAATATTTTGATTTCTGTAGTGTCTAAGAGAAGTCTTTTTAACATTGTCACTATGAGTCTTAGTCCTAGTTGAAAGGTGAAAGGATACCTTTTTGGCTTTAATTACTCTTGTGTCCCACAAGGATGCTAGATTCCTGATGATTTAATATAGGAAAATGTATTATTTATGTAATGCTGGATAATTTGAGTTTTGAAAACTTTTTTGTCTTAATGATTTTTTAAAACATCTACTTATCCAGACAGTGGAAAAAGAATTATGCTTTTGAGATACCTGATGTTCCCGAAAAATCTCAGTACTTGGAAGTTAGATACTTGGTAAGTTAAACAAAGAAAATTACCTGGTTTTGGTGAATGGCATTTTTTTCTACTTTTGAACTTTCAACTAGCTTTCAATTAGTAGTACTGACAGAACTCCTCAAGCCCACAGTTCATTGAGGTGGACATATAGTAATGAATAACTGAAATGGATAAAATTAATTTTAAGTACATAGTCTACAGGTTATACTGTCTTTCTCTGCTTTCAAGTATGCATCTTTAAACAAATAACTTGAAACAGCACAATTGTTTGTCAAGTGGAATGAATGCCACATGATGGAGTTGGACATCATTAGTCTGTTAAGTGTCTCTTGTAAGCAGTGGAAAGGTGAGAGAGGAGTGTCAGTAGCATCATTATAGTGTTGCTCTTGCTCTTGCTCCTGTGACAGGCAAGGTCGTTGCTGTAGGGTGTTAATTAACTAGACCTTAACCTCTTTTTACCTTTGTTCTAGTGTTTTGATCCCACAATGTTGGAAAAGGGAAACTTTTAAAAAATGTTTTTGGCAGTGGTGATGAAAAGTACCATGGAAGCTTTTTCAATGAGTCCCACTCTGTTGCTTTCATTCTTCTAATGGAGTGGTACTTACTTGGCTATTCTTTATCAGTGAGGCATGTACAGCTTTGGACACAAATTCTCTCTTGGGGGAGCTTCTTGGCCTATTTTCTTCTAATGGGTGTCATGAAGATGCATTATTTTGTCATTGTGAATTGTTTTTGTTTCCTACTGTGAATTGTTTTGGATTTCATTTGTAGCAAATTACATTTCACATGTATCAAAGGGGTTTCTTCTGCTGCTTCATAGAGAGGCTTTTGTTTATTTCAAATATAGACTTGGAAAATGTGAAGTAATAGTTTTAAACAAAAAAGATTTTTTTCCTTTTAGGCAGAAGCTTCCTCAGTATTTAAAAGGAGAAACGTTTTCTCATGTATTTGGAACCAACACATCCAGCTTGGAACTGTTCTTGATGAACAGAAAGATCAAAGTACCTTGTTGGCTTGAAGTAAAAAATCCACGTAAGGAAAAATTTAGTCATAATGCTAAGTAGGTTGCTGATAAATGTGCTTTTTTTCCCCTAAAGAGAAGTTAAGGAATTGGTTTATATATTTTAGTGTGTTTATTTCCTTTTGTGTTTTTTCATCAAGATTTTCCTTGGATGATTGTAGGTATATTTGGAATCACTTTATCTCTGTAATGCCTTGCAGTTTAGTTTAGAAGGAGGCCTTAGCACAGGCAGCCGTTCAGGGTGTGTCCCATTATGCTGTTGTTTACATGTACTTTCCACCTGGCAGATAATGCCCAGCTGTTCTTCATAGTAAACTGCTGACCTTTGGAGGGGAGAAGAATCACATCCTAATGTGGATAGTACTTGTTTTGCCTGTTACTTGATATTTTCTAGCACTTGTATCTGAGATACTCTTTTATCTTCATGAATCTCTTAAAAATGTTTTATGATTCCTCCATGGTAGTGCTTTGGGTTTTTTAAACCTATCTTGGGTTCTGGATTCTTTAGATCATTTTACAAAAAGCTTTGTTTGGATTTAAAAAAAAAATTGTAACTGTAGATGGACAGCATACCTTTATTTTATTTGCTTATTTTTTGTATGTGGTGCTAAGGATCAAATGCTGTGCCTCACACATGCTAGGCAAGTGCTCTGCCACTGAGCCATAGCCTCAGCCACTGTTTGGACTTTTTTTTCTCAAGAAAGTGAACATAGGTACACACACATCCAGTAATGTGGCTTATTTTTAGTTAGATATTATGTCATTTTTAATAGAAGATAGGACTGAAGAATATCTCAGTTAATCACAGTTGTCATAATTATGGTACTTTTTCTTTTTAAGTTAACAAAAGCGATTGATGTGTTATTTCTATTTTTTGCAGAGCTCTTGAACCAGCCAATCAGTTGGTGTAAATTTGAGGCCATGGCTTTGAAACCTGACCTGGTGAATGTAATTAAGGATATTGGTCCTCCTCCACTTGTGGTGATGTCTTTCAGCATGAAAACATTGCAGAATGCAAAGAACCATCAACATGAGGTAAAAAAAAAGGACATATTTTGTATTTGTTCCTTAGGTGTAATACTTGGCCTGAACTTGTATAGCTTTACTGCAACAAAGTTGTTCTTGGAGGGGAAAGCATACTAATTTAGTACAAAACTTCATTTTGGAGAAGGAATTGAATTTGTTTCTTTGTCTGGTGTCGTGGATTTTTTCAAGGAGTTAAATTGCTGAAAATATTTTTTTAATGTACACAGAGAATAATACAATGAACTCTCTATATCAATCACATATTCAGCAGTTAGCAAATTTTGTGACACCTGTTTTTCTCCCTTCTCTTTTTTCTCTTGAAGTATTTTAAAGTCAGTTTCAAACAGCATGTCATTTTAACCCTGTGTGCCTTTGTATACATCTCTTAAAATATGCACATTTTCTTATATACCATCATTAGCAAGCCCAATAACAGTAACAGTGATTCCTTGATTTAGTCTGAAATCCCCAGCACATACTTAAATGACTTTGTTTCTCACAATGTCTTTTAACAGATGGTTTGAATCAGGATTTACACAAGATTCACAGATGGTGTTTAATTTTTGTGCCACTTTCATCTCTTTTTAAATGGTATAACTCCCACCCATTCCCCCCACTTTCTTTTCAATGACATTGAATGATTACAAGAATCACTGATAGTTGTCTCATATAATGTCCCATTTTCTGTCTGTATTTGTTTGCTCTGTTGTGGTATCATTGGACTTCTTCCTCTCTACCAGTGGTTGGCAAACAGTGGTCTGTGAGCCAAATTCATCCCACTACCTGTTTTTGTAAATAAAGTTTCCTTGAAACACAGCATATCTTCAACTGTTTTTGCTCTACAACAGCAGAGTCAGTTAGTCATGACAGAGACCATGAGGCCTGCAAAGACTAAAATACTTATTTTTTGGTCCTTTATAGAAACAGAGTGCCTACTCTTCCTCCATCCTTCATACATCCATATGCTATAAGTTATCTCTAAAGGATGAATTAGATTCAAGTTCAACTTTCTTAGCCAAAATACTTTATAGGTAGTAGAGTGTACTTCATATTGGAAGACACATAATGTCAGGTTAAGCTGCTATTATTGAAGCTAAGATTGGTCAGTGGGCTCAAATGGTGATAACCACTGTATATTTCTGCATCAGCTTTTCATCTAACCTTGCCACTACATGTGTTTTGGGCTGTTGTGGAGTGCTGTTGTGGTCTATTGCATTGTGAGATGTTGAGCAGTGTCCGTGGCCTCTACCTGCTAGATGTGTGTACCCCCTCTCCCTGCTAGGTGTAACAGTCTAAAAATGCCTCCAGCAATTGCCAAATATTCCTTAGAGGAAAATGTGAGGGTACAGTTATCCCCAGTTGAGAACTACTGTTCTAATGCCTCCATGAATTAGTCATTTTACCTCAATTAGTTATTTCATTAAGAGTTTTAAAATGGTGGTTTTTACACACACACACACACACACACACACACACACATATGTGTATTCCCTATCTGTTGAATTCATTATTATTTTATTTTTGACATTATTATTTTGAAATGGGGTCTCACTATGTTGCCCAGGCTGGCCTTGAACTTCTGGGCTCAAGTGAGCCCCCTGCCTCAGTCTCTCAAGTAGCTGGAACCATAGGCGAGCACCAGTGTGGTCAGCTTGTTACATTTGATCCTTATGGTTTTCTTACTCTGATCAATGGGAGTTTCTTTATGTTTGCTTCATTTTGACATAAATGGGGGTATTTTTAAAAGAGGATTTTGGACAATATTTGCATTCTTTTAGTATGTGATTTCATCTTTATTTTTGGTAGTGCTGGAGACTGAATGAATGCAAGCGCTTGTGCATGCTGAGTGCATGCTCTACCACTGAGCTACAACCCAAGCCCTGATCTTTAAATAATCATTTCTGTAGATGATTGGAGTTAATAGTTAAGTGTTTGGGAAAGGTTCAATAAGTCCTTAGTTAAAATTAAAAAAGAAGTGCCCGTTCTCTTGTGCCCAGAGTTAGGTTTTCACAGACTGTTTCCTAAAAAAGTAAATAGGGCTCTGTGGAGAAATGGCTTAATGAAGGCAGGGAATGTTTAAGATAAATCTGGAACATCGTGTTATATCAGAAAGTAAGGATGATATTAAAATCTACTGAAGATATGTCAGAAGGACCTAGGAAACAACTTGCAGAGTATCCTACTGACCAAAGGTGGGACAATGTGAGCACGATAAGAATAATTGCAATAGATGGAAACACTCAGTTCATGATGATACTAACAACAATACCACTGCCACATTGCTCATTTATGAAGGATACTCGGGAACTAACTCATTCTTAAAACTGATAAATGAGGGAATCAAATCAAGCATTATCCTGACTTTTCTGGAAAACATACTGTACCTCAGGCAACCAAATAATTGATGAAGTGAAGTTTCTGTTCTTAGAAGGTTTTCAGCTAATAAATAATGAAGGAAAAATGGAATAATACCACTTTCTAATCTCCAGTGAAATAATGGCTCTAGGCAATAATTGACAGTGGCTGCTAATTTCACTGAAATATAGAAAAACAGACATTATGTGTCTGTGCTTTCTGATAGAAGTAATCAGTAGCACCTCTAAAGTATTTTTGCCAAATAGTTGAACCTGGTTTTGATAAAGTCATTTGATCTAACTGTGAACTTATAGGCAGTACAGAAACAGAATGTGTTAAATGAAAGTGACCCTATTAGGATATAAGCAACAGAATCCATACTACAGAACATTCTATAGGATAAACAACTCAGTTTCTTCAACTAATGTAAATTGCAGGGAGATGATAAGTGGGGTAGGGTTGTACCTGTAGTTTTACATATCAGTAAGAATGCAGAATATATATTAGGTGTCTGATAAGTGATTTCCTCCTTCCTTTCTTTGCAGGTTATTGCTATAGCAGCTTTGGTTCATCACAATTTTGCATTAGATAAAGCACCCCCACAACCTCCCTTTCAGTCACACTTCTGTGGTATGTATTTTTTAAAGATACTTTGTTAAAGACTTGATTTGAGTTTTTTCTTAGACTTTCAAAAATTATTTTCAAGAATAAATAGTGCATACTGTTAAGGTTGTTTTTAGCTATGGAAACTAAGTTTTATTGTCCAGAGTTTTCTGTGCAATGAGGCAGGTGCCAAGGAATAAATTAATGTTCGCCTATTCGGGAGAGGTTATAGTAATATCAAATTGAAATTGAGTTGTACTACAATTCAATGTGTGAAACATCCACAGAATTCTGTGTGTTTAATGAGTCAGTCTCCAAGGAGGATACTCATATAGTCCATGTTGAAAGCCAGTTAAATAAATTTTGTTTTAGCAAATTTATTTTGTTTTAGCAACACATTAGTTTTGCTAAACATAAAACAAAATTTATGATTACTGTGAAGTTTATTACTTAAGTAGGGGGAATACATAGAAGAAAACCCTGGTAATAGCTTGGTGAAAATGTGGATGAAACTAGTCATTAGCTCATTTCAACAAGCCTTTGTTCACCTCCTCTCTATGTTACTGTGAGAACAGCTATTTTTATGTTGTAGAGGAGAAACTCTTTTCCAAGTTTGAGAAGTTTGAACTGAGTTACTTCATTGTAAACTGGTTGAGGCTTTGGTGGTGGTGGGATTTCCTCTGGGAGAGAATGTTATAATCATTCATTTTGACTTTGATGGATAGCAAAATTTGATCAAAGTTTTAACAATTGTAGGGATAGAGTTCTGTGCTTGGTGATTCATTTGAATCCCAACATGATCAATGAAAATACTTGAACCTTTTAACATTTTAGGGATGGGGGAATATTTATATCTAATTTCCAAATTTCTATTTGGAAACATGCATTGATGTCTACCTGAAATTAAAATAAAATGGGTTTTGGAATTTTTTCCCCCTTCTTATAGTTGTGTCTAAACCGAAGGACTGTATTTTTCCATGTGCTTTCCTTGAAGTCATTAAGGAAAAGGTAAATAGCTAATTATTCCTTTTAAATATGAAGTATGTATTTGGAAAGAAAATAGGAGGATAGTATGCTCCATGAATTTTTTTCTGGGCCCTTAATAAAATGGCAGGGGAATAATAAAATGTAGTGAGCTTTTCACAAAGCTAAATGTATTCAATATAAATAATTTTTTTGGAGTGTACATTTTTTATTTTTTTTCTTTCATCTCCTTTTTTAAAATTTGTTCTAATTAGTTATACATGACAGAATGTGTTTTTTAAAGAATTTTTTTTAGTTGTCAATGGACCTTTATTTATTGATACGTGGTGCTGAGAATCAAACCCAGTGCCTCATACATGCTAGGCAAGTGTTCTGCCACTGAGCCACAACCTCAGCCTGACAGAATGCATTTTGACACATCATACATAAATGGAGTATAACTTCTCATTCTTCTGGTTGTACATGATGTAGAATCACACTAGTTGTGTAATCATATATACACATAGGGTAATAATGTTTGATTAAAAGTTCACTTGTTAATGTCTTCACGTGACAAAATCAAATGCTGCAACCTTGTCAGGTTTCATGTATATTATTTTAAATTGACTTGAGAAGTCCAAAAATTTGGGGGTACTTTTAGGTTAGGCTATCATTTGTGACATGCCCTGAATTACCTATCCAAGTACAGTGACCTAGGAATTCTTGTAGAGTCAAACTGACATTTTTGTGACGTAGTTGTGGAATACATATAGTTTTCAATTTCTATTTTAAGAGATTTTTAATAAGAGCAGATTGAATACTTGATTTATATTCAGCAATCCAAGTGGAAGGCTTTTGTGTAAAGATAGATTTTATTTATATTTAAAATACTCACAATTTTTATATTTGTTTTTAGTCTAGTTTCTTATTTATCTGTTCTTATACCATTATTTGAGAATAGTTTATACAACCCTTGGAATTTCTTTTCCTGATAAATACATCAACAGTGAAGTCTACCAGGGATTATATAGGAAATTAAGTAATGCTTTTGAAAGGTACTCTGATTTATATGCTTTCAAATGTGTCCAATGTACAAACATGTCTCTATGGAAGGACATTTCTGCTCTTGCTGTTGCTTAGCACTTAAAATTTTGCTTTATTCTCATGCATATTACTAGAATGAGCTCCTCAGAGACTTTGTGCAATTATTATTGCAAAACCTAGAATCTAAAATTTCATTTCTGCATTTAGTTTTGAAATGGGGAGTTTCTTTTAACCCTAAGAAATCTTAATCCTGGTTAAACAAGAAGCCAAGGTATAATACTTTAAAGAGTTGGTGACTGGTATGTTTTTATTAACAGAATGTGAAGGTTGAGGTTGCTACAACAGAAAGAACACTGCTAGGTTTTTTCCTTGCAAAAGTTCACAAAATTGATCCTGATATCATTGTGGTAAGTAGCTTTTTGATCATGTTGCGGGGAAACTCTTCATTTCTTAGTTCTTTTCAGTGTGACTTTATTGGTTATTTTTATTGTTTATTTACTTTTGAGCTCCAAAGAATCTTTTCAGAGTGAAATGAATTGCTATACTAATTACAAATAGAAAGGGGAAAAACCCTAGCCTACTATAAGATAGGCTGTGTGTGTGTGTGTGTGTGTGTGTGTGTGTGTGTGTGGTGTGTGTGTTGCTTGGGATTGAATCCAGGGCTTTGTGCATGCAAGGCAAGCACTTTACCAACTGAGCTATATCCCCAGCCCCCTAGGCTTTTTTTTCTAATATTAAAGCAACCCTTGAATTATTATTGAAGTTTAAAATACTCTAGTTATTTACAGTTGACGAGACCAGCATATCAGTTAATAAATGTATATAAGTTATTAGTATCTTTAAAATTTTTGCTTAGTGACCCAGATGTATAGTGTCAACAGGAGTTAATTAATTCCCTTGATTGGGTGCAAATCAGAAAACTAAGTATTTTAGTTTTATGAGCCTAGTGGATCTCTATGACATTCCTTTGAGAGCTCATACTAGCAATTTTTTTTTCTCTTGACAACTTCCCATGTTCCGACTAGATAGTGAGAGCTAATAATTCATTGTTTTGCCCCAGTTCGTAGAAGTTATAAAGCAAGATATTTACTTTTGTGTGTTTTTTGGCCTTCCTTTATATGCTTCTTGATAGGAATTTTTCCTTTTGTCTTTTTTTCTGGGTCAATTGATCAGTCAAACTCTATTGTTTTATTTTTGACAGAAATTATAATAAACGCCTATATTTTAAATATGATATTAGTAATATGGTTATAATATATATTAGTGGTAGATGGACACAATACCTTTATTTTGTTTATTTATATGTGGTGCTGAGGATCAAACCCAGTGCCTCACACATGCCAGGCAAGTGCTCTACCAATGAGCCACACCCCCGCCCCTATATATATATATTTTTTAGTGTTAGAAAAATTAATAAAAAACTGTTCTTATATTACAGCTTCTTTTTAAAAAATCTTTTAAAAATGTGTTCTTTTTAGATATACATGAGTAGGGTATTTTTGTTTGTTTGTTTTTTAAGATAGGGTCTTGCTAAGTTGCTTAGGGCCTCACAAAGTTGTTGAGGCTGGCTTTGAACTCACAATCCTCCTGCCTCAGCCTTTTGAGCTGCTGAGATTACAGGCATATGCCACTGCATCTGGCAGTAGAGTGTATTTTGACATATTATACGTACATGTAGTATAACTTACTCTAATTGGGATCCCATTCTTGTGGTTGTACGTGATGTGGAGTTTCACTGGTGATGTATTCATATATGAACATAAGAAAGTTATGTCCTATTTGTTCTACGATCTATTCCTAGTCTTCTCCCTTCCCTTCATCCCCTTTGTCTAATACACTTAATTTCTATTCTTTCCTCCCCTTGTTGTGTGTTAGTATCCACATATCAGAAAGAACATTCAACATGTTTTTTTGGGATTGGCTTATTTAACTTAGTATGATAGTCTCTAGATCCATCTATTTACTGCCAAAAGTCATAAAGTAATCTGGTTATATTGAAGCCTTGCAAAAATGTTTGCCATATCCTTCAGGTTCATTTTTATTCTCAGATATCTTATCTTGTAGTGGCATAGCTACTGTCCTGAAAGCCTGCGGATTGTTAAAAATGTCTCTGCACCCACATCCCTTTGTTATTTCAGGACCCATATTTAAAGTGTGAAAAAAATCTGTCCATAGTCCTCTGATGCTCTGGCTTAGCACTGGGCCCTCACCTAGTCTCGACTAACAGTAATTTGGTCCCCAGAGTGATGTCTTGGAGCACTATGATACCTGGCCTGACTTAGGATGTTAGAGCCAAGTCTGAGTGAGAAATTTGAATGTAAGATAGAGTCCTGACATGAGTTTGGGTCCCTGATCCCAGGCATGATAATTTGAAAATGATACATTCTTATAATCCTTTGGGACTTTAATTTAATAGACAAAACTGCCATAAATATATAATGGGGTATATTGTTTTTATGTGGTGGTAAAGTACACATAACATAAAATTAACCATTTTGACTGCTTTTAAGTGTACAATTCAGGGATATTAGCTACATACATAATGTGCAGCCATTAACACCATCCATCTCTGTAATTCTTCATCTTCTGAAACTGAAATGGTACTAATTACCTCCTCGTTCCCCTAGCCCCTGGCAACCATCATTCTGCCTTCTGTCTCAATGATTTTGTATACTCCAAGTGGTAGTATATGTTTTTAATTAAAATTAGTATCAAGTAAATCTATTTATTGATAACAATTATTTTGAACCTCGTCTAATTTTTAATTAAGTGAGTAATGTTATTCACGTGACAGAAATTGGGAATTATAGAAATGAAAAAATCTAGTTGCATTTTGAGTTATTTTCTATTCTATACAATTTTGTTTACTTCTTTTTAAGTTTTTTACTTGAACTATTCATTGGTATTATATATTTATTTTGTTGCATATTTATTAAGTATCTAAATCAGTAGGGGTTGAACTCAGGTTTTAAAGAAGCCAAATGCAGTTCCTGAATTTTCTAAGAAGTTTTTTGCAAACTCCTACAACACAAGCAGGTTTCCTGTTTTTAAGGAAGCAAAATTGAATTGTTTGAATAAGCTTTTAGTGATCATGTAAAAGTATGGGATGTTAAAATTTACATTTGCTTTTGAGATTGTGAGGCATGCGCTGCAAATTAAAAGAGATCATATGAACCTTGCATCAATTAGTATGAAATAAAGTTTAATTCAAACAATCTGCTTAGCAGCCTTGTTAATGTCAAGGCTAATGAATGCTGCTGATGAATAAATTCCTGAAGAAGAAAGGACCCCCAATCGGAGGTAAGCTCACGATGTGATGTCTTCAATTAGAGACCAGAAAAAGAAAGGGCAAAGAAATTCTGTGTGTTTGAAGGTAAATCATCTAATTTGCATTTGTTATAATGTTATTGGCTGCCTCCTTTTTCTGCCTAGGGTCATAATATTTATGGGTTTGAACTGGAAGTGCTACTGCAGCGAATTAATGTGTGCAAAGTTCCTCACTGGTCCAAGATAGGTCGTCTGAAGCGATCCACCATGCCGAAGCTTGGGGTAATGGTAGTTTTGAAAATCTTATTTCTTTTATTTGCCATTTTTTTATTGGGTACTTACCAAGAAAGCACTATACTTTTTTGAATAGGAATTGATTGTCTTATAGGAACTTCAGTACATTTTAACTTTGATACCAAATGTCTTTTCCTTGGAATCCAGCATTTTACTTGAAAAAGCCACTGGTCATTTTTTAAATCAATGATTGGAATCTAGAAATAGTAAAGAAAGACAGCACATACATATTACTTTTACTTCAGCATTCCTAAAGTGATAAGCCTTAGGGTAGGGTTGCAGGGTTCAGAATTCATTGAGTATTATCATTCAGGAAGATGGGAAGAATGAATGGAAGGGAGCTAATGTGAAATATAAGAAAGCAGTGAGCTATGTGCTTTCTCATGTAGTTAGCCTCTCATAGCAACTTCAATTTCATTTTGTAGACATTCACACAGGTCTAGTAGGGGAAGAACTGAGATTTGAACCCAGATCAGTCTGAATCTTTTAAAGCCTATGTACTTTTTATTCTGCTTGCTTGCTTCAAATGTGGAGAGGTTTTGGTCGTCTTTGTATGAAGCACCTTCTTCCTAACCCTGATACTGTTCAGAGATTGAAGTCTTATTTTACCTAAAGCTTACAAATAAAATCAGCATGCTATCTCATCAGAGAACTTAGGAATCTGTCCCTTTTTTAATGATCTCTTGAGGATTCTGCTGCTGCTCTCTGCTATCAGAGTTGGGACTCTTACTCTTCTTTTTCTGTTCATATCTTTAAGGTGAAGAGGTTATTATTACTTATTGTAAACATTTGCTTATCTCACCCCTTTTTCCCTTCATACTCCCTTCAGACTTTCCTGAATATGGAATCTTCTCAGTGAGGTATACCCCAACCAGTCTATACCTGTAGGTATAGTCCCCCCAAATTCCTTGTCCCTCCTACCCAACTCTACTTTTCCCCTTTGCCAGAAACTTATTAACTCCTAAAACTATATACTTTCTTATTTATGTTATTCATTTAATATATACAATAAAAATAAAGTCAGGATTCTTAGTTTTTTGTTTTTTTTTTTTTTTTTACTTTGTTCACTGCCATATCCTTAGAATAGTGTCAATCAGATACATGGTAAATGTTCAAAAATTTTCATTGATAAATGGAAGAATGAGAATTTTATTTTTGTAAATTTTGAGGTCAACCTCAAAGTAGGATAGCATGGAATATTCATGGGACTTGCTTTTTGTCCTCATCTTTGTAGGGCCGGAGTGGATTTGCTGAAAGAAATGCTACCTGTGGCCGAATGATCTGTGATGTGGAAATTTCAGCAAAGGAATTGATTCATTTCAAAAGCTACCATTTGTCTGAACTTGTTCAACAGATTCTGAAAATGGAAAGGGTTGCAATTCCAATGGAAAATGTACAAAATACGTACAGGTATGATCCCAGATTCTTTAGAATCTGTCTATCTTGAAATTAGCAATAGAAGGATGCCACTACTATCCTTAAGCTATAGGGACCTGTGCCATGGTACCATGGAGCAGAACATTGTCTTTATGTCAGCACCACCATGTCCATTACTTCATAATTTGAACTAGTTTACTTCTTGAATTATTCTAATTTAATCTGTTTATGTCCATCTCCTTCACATTTTTTAACACTACCTTGATGTTTCCTATTGGTAATTTGGAAATTGATATGAATTTAGAGTTTGACACTTCTTTCACTTAATTTTTAAATATTTTTTAGTTGCTGATGTACCTTTATTATTTATTTATTTATTTACATGTGGTGCTGAGGATCGAACCCAGTGCCTCACACATGCTAGGCAAGTGCTCTGCCACTGAGCCACAACCCCAGCCCCATTCTTTCACATAATTAATGAGATATTTTGGAAATACAAAAAACTGAGCAATCACTAAGCCATTTAGAGATATTACTTGCTTGTTTTTAAAGTAAGGTTTCTGCTACTTCTCTAGCTATTTTTTCATGTTTTCCTACCTGTTTCTCAAGAGTTCTTGGACTACTGCTCTCTTTTGACTTTGTATCCTCTCCAAGTAATCTCATTGTCTTGAAAATTTAAATACCATATGGGGGCTGATGCTCCTCACTGTGTTTATTCAGTTTTGACTTTTCCCCTACATTTCAGATTCATGTATTCACTTGATGTTTAATATGAACCTTTAGTTTGTTCAGAACTGAGCTCTGATCTTCTCCCATTGTCTTTCTGTAGTCTTCCCTTACTAAATTAATGATACCTCTATTTTTTCATTACCATTGTAAGCCTTCAGTCATCTTCTCCCCTAAACCTCTGAGGCTTCCTTGGTTCCTCTCTCTGATATCCTACAGTAGATCCATTAGGTAATTCTATCAGCTCTTCTAAATATATCTAGATCTGACAACATCTTTTCACCTCCATTGACCCTACCCTGGTTTAGGCCACCATCCCCTTCCCCCTGAATTGAAGCTGTCTTAGTCTGTTTTCTGTTGTTTATAATGCAGTACCACAGACTGGGAAAATTATAAAGAAAGGAGATTTATTTTGACTTATGGTTCTGAAGGTCTAAGCTTGAGGAGCTGCATCTAATGATGATCCTCTTATTGTCAGAGTCCTGAGGTGGTACAGTGTATCACCTGGTGAGAGGCAGAGAGTGAATGTGTGTATCCTTAGCTTTCTTTTTTCTCTTCTTATAAAGCTACCTGCATTCAATCATGGGGGCTCAAAGCCCCCACTTTAAATACTTTAGTATTTAAGTTTCTACCCTCATAATATTTCACAGTGGGGATTAAATTCCAACATGAGTTTCAGAGCGATAAACCATATTCAAACTGTAGCACTGGGTTTATATTGCCAGTCTCCTTGGTTTTGCTCTTGCTCCTTCGTGGTTTATTTTTAATCCAGGACCAAGGTTATCCTGCTGAAATTAAAGTCAGCTCAAAATCTCCCATTGACTGTTCATTTGGAGTAAAACTGGATTTTATTTTGGCTTATGAGGTCCTATGCACTGTATCTCTATGCTGTTGACTGTCTTCTGCTCTCGCTATCATTCTCTCTCATTCAGCCATATTTATGTACTTCCAGGTCCTGAAACTACCATATATGAAGTAAGCATATATTGCATGTTTACTGTGCACTAGGCACTGTCTATAACCAGCTCAGAGCATTGGAATGCTCTTCTGACTACCTGGATTGCTCTTCCCTCAGATACCTTTCCATAAGGCTTGCTCCTGTGTTAGTCAGCTTTCTATGCTGTAACAAAATTTCCTGAGAAGAGCAACTCAAGGGAAGATTTATTTTGGCTCACAATTTTAGAGGTTTCATCTGTAGTTGGTTGACTCTGTTGTTGCATTTAGGCTTGTGCGTTTAAGCACTGTTGGATTCAGTGCTTGCTTGGGGTAGTTGTTATATGATAATGAGTCTAAATGCAGAACATGGTGGGGAACACATGGGGAGGAGAGAGTGAAAGAGAAAGAGAAGTATACCCTCAAGGGCATCCCCCCACTAGGACCACTTCTTAAAATGTTTCTGCCACCTCCCAAACCCATCATGGATGAATCATGCTATAATCGTTATAATCCAGCTACCTCCCAAAGGCCCCACCTCTGAACAGTACTGTACTGGGGACTAAGCTTTCAACACATGAGCTTTTGGGGGTCATTTCAGGTCTAAATCATAACACTTGTTCACCACTTCCAGGTCTTTATTTTCAATGAAGTTTTCTCTGGTTCTCTAACTAAAAGTTCCATCTCTGTTCTTGATATTTTATACTGTCTTTGGGGCTTAACTTTTTCTCTTTAACACTTTGCATTATATAATATACTACATATTTAATTTATTTTTATTTTTTAAACTCTTGTCTTCCCCATGAGGATTTAAACTCCACGAGGATAGGACTTCCTGTCCATTTTGGGTATAGCCAGTGCCTAGTGCATAGTAAACATGCAATATATGCTTGTTTCATAGAATGAATGAAAGGATTCAGTGATTTTCAGGTATGCAGTTATTAACACATATGAATTTTTTTGTGGAATTTTTTTGTGCTTAGAGAAGGGCACTGGGATCAGTGGTATAAATGAATTCCTAATTACATACCGACCTTCTTTTAAATTGTTTCCAAAGGCAAGGTGCTGTTGCTCTGAAGTTACTTACACCAAAAATTCCTTGGAAGATTTTATGAAGTTCTGATTATAGTTATTGTTTCTTTTAATTACTTGATTCTGTTTCATTCTTACTTTTCTGTACAGTGAATCTTCTCATCTGTTGTACCTGTTGGAACACACCTGGAAAGATGCCAGGTTCATTTTGCAGATCATGTGTGAGCTAAATGTTCTTCCATTAGCATTGCAGATCACTAACATCGCTGGAAACATTATGGTAAACCTAACTTAGAAAGGGGGAAAAAGCATTTCCTGTTGGATTCAGTGCTTGCTTGGGGTAGTTGTTATATGATAATGAGTCTAAATGCATGCTTATAAAATGAGTAACTTGGATTCTGAAAGCTGGGCATCTTTTGTAAAAGGAAAAACTGGTTGGGAGAAGGGGAGGAATGCCAGGTGCAGTGTGCTGAAATTTGTGTGAACATAAGGATCATCTCTCTAACATCTGGATGTGTCTGGTGGAGTGGTCCTTTTGGGAGTAAGGAAATAGCCAAGTTGTTAATAATTTAAGCTGTCTCTTTTATAATACTTAAAGAAAATGTTAGAAAAAATTTACTACTTTCCCCCCAAAAAAAGCAGCCTTTATTTTAGTAGTAGTTTTGAAGGAGGTATCTTGATAAAATTAAAATTAACTAACTCAAAGTTGTTTTTGTTTGTTGTGATTTGGAGCTCAAATTGTAAAAAGAATTTCTATTTAATAGTCCAGGACACTGATGGGTGGACGATCTGAGCGTAATGAGTTCTTGTTGCTTCATGCATTTTACGAAAACAACTATATCGTGCCTGACAAGCATATTTTCAGAAAGCCTCAGCAAAAAATGGTGGGTCCAAAATTACGTAGTATTTTGCTTTTCTTATTCCTCCTTTTTAATTACCTAGATAGCTTTTTTTTAAAAATTGCTGCAATAACATCTGCCTCTAGAATAATCCCCTGTGTGCTAGAAATCATGTCAAGTTTGTTCCAGTGGGTTTGTGTGGTTTCCTTCTCTACTTTTTTCTGTACAGACAAAATTATTTGTGAAATATGAAATTCTTAAAGGTGGAATTAGACCTTTTTGGTAGATAGCTACACATGGAAAATGTTTTGTCACTTAACCACTATCCAAAGCTTAATGTCAATTAAACCTTTAATTTCCTTAAACCAGTGAGCTTTTATTTTTATGTTGCATTTTTTCTGTACAGGTTTAATATCCGTAATCTAAAATGTTTGAAACTGGAAGCGTTTCAGATTTTGATTTTTTTCCAGATTTTGGAATATTTGCATTTTTGTAATGAGGTATCTTGGGGATGTGATTGAAGTCTAAACACAAAATTGTTTTATGCCTTATATAACATCCTGTAGTAATTTTATACCATATTTTTAGTGTACCTGTGTTTTGACTGTACCCTGTTACATGAAGTGGGGATTTTGTACTTGAATAAGGCATCATGTTGGTACTCAAAATGCTTCATATTTTTTTAAATATATTTTTTAGTTATACATTGACACAATATCTTTATTTTGTTTATTTTTATATGGTGCTGATGATCGAACCCAGGATCTCTCACGTGCGAGGCAAGTGCTCCACCACTGAGCCACAACCCCAGCCCCTGTTTCATATTTTTGAGCACTTCAGATTTTAGATTTTCAGATTGGGGATACTCGGTTTGAACTAGTATGATTATGAACACTACAATCAGGTTTCTGAAGTGGCCTCCATCATATTGGGGCTAAAACTTTAGCTACTGTTCTATCTATTGATGGTAAATGATACAGAATGGAAATTTAATGTTGAAAGTGTGATTAAGGTGGATGGGGATGTGGCTCAAGTGATAGCATGCTTGCCTGGCATGCATGCAGCCCGGGTTCGATCCTCAGTACCACATACAAACAGAAATGTTGTGTCCGCCGAAAACTAAAAAATAAATATTAAAATCCTCTCTCACTCTCACTCTCTCTTTAAAAAAAGTGTGATTAAAGTTCTTGTATTTGCTTGTTTTATGAACCTTACCAAAATTAATAGTGAATATTAATTTAGAACTATTTAATTTATCCAGAAGCATTAAATGTGAGCCATTAGTAAACTACACAGGAATGGATTTTCATTATGTGGACATAGTTATTTTAAAGTGTCCATATTAACAATGAGAGTGAGCCAGGCATCGTGGCATGTGCCTATAGTCCCTGTGCTACTTGGGAGGACACAGGAGAATTCACTTGAACTTAGGCATTTGAAGTCACCCTAGGCAGCGTAGCAAAATCCCATCTAAAAAAAAAGCTGGGGTGTATTGGTGCATGCCTATAATCCCAGTGGCTCAGGAGGCTGAGACAGGAGAATCATGAATTCAAAGACAGCCTTTGACAGCATTGGCAAGGCACTAAGCAACTCAGTGAGACCCTGTCTCTAAATAAAATACAAAATAGGGCTGGGGGTGTGGCTCAGTGGTTGAGTGCTCCTGAGTTCAATCCCTGGTACCACCTACCCCCCAAAAAAAGAGAGAGAGAGAACAATAATACCTATGTGAAATACTGTAGTTTTTTTTACATCATGAATATTAGAGTGATGAATTTAATAGGACCCGTTTACAATTACAAATTCTGTATACTATGAAAAGTTGTATTTTTAATAATCATGAATTAAAAATATGAACTTTCTATGAGTTCAGAAATATTTAAAATAGAACTTGCATAGTTTCTGAGATATAGCATTGCTTAGGAAACTACCATGCTTGTCATTCATTTTGATTCATGAACATATTACAATAATTGTATTTTCCCATAGGTAGGACCACTAACTAAAAATAATGTTGGTTAAAACTAAGTACTGTTATTGAAAAAGAGAGAATGGTAAGACTTCCTAATTAATTAATTAATTGCTGGCTGATTAAGTTATCTTTCATTTGACATTAGAGAGATGAAGATGAAGAAATTGATGGAGATACCAATAAATACAAGAAAGGGCGGAAGAAAGCAGCTTATGCTGGAGGCTTGGTTTTGGACCCCAAAGTTGGTAAGATGAGACCTTGGATTGGTTTACTCTGGGCGTTAAGGGTTTTTTTTCAGGTATAGCTAGACCTGTATTGGATCTTGGAAGTCAGCAAGTAGATAAAAATAAGATCATAATGATCTTATTTTTATCTTGTATGTTGTGCAAATCTTGTTTGCCAGTCAGCTAATATGGAATTAATGTGGATTTTTCTGCTATTCTAATATAATTTTTATTTATATAATTTTTACATATCTTGAAATACTGTTTTTTTTTTTTTTTTTTACTTTTTCTAACCACTTAAAAATGTTTCTTAGCTTATGAATGATACAGAAATAGGCAGTTAGCTGTGTTTGGTTTGTGCATGCTTTGCCAACCCCTGGTCCGGTGTAGAAGCTATGTGTCCTGCAATGGGAGTACCTCTCCCATCTTCCCTCCATTCTGTGAGGGTAGGTTCTGCCTCTGCCAGTATGCTAGGACCAATTCATTTGGCCAACAGAGTTAAATACAGATAATAGCCACAAAATCGAATTTTAACAAGAGAATAACTTTTCCTTGTCAAGAGTGGCAAAGATAGTGTTTTGTGGTAGAGCTAGAAAGGATCTTATTTTTAAGCCGTTTTGGCCATTTTTAAGTGTACAGTTCAATAGCAGTGTTACACATATTCACATTGTTGGACATAATGTGAATTTTATCAAGTAATTCACTCTTGAGTAGGAGACATTTTTGACAAAAGTGGATGTATTATTGGTTGGAGTCACATGGAACAGTAATACTTTGGTGTTACATTTGGACTTGAATGCTGACTATGTGATCTTGTGTTGCCTGTTGAACATCTATAAGACTCATTTTCTTCTTCTGTAAAATGGATATAAGAATAATCTACTATAGAGGGATTTAAGGAATAAATAGAATTGTTTGACACAGGGTAAGCTGTCAATAATATATGTTTATGGTTATTGTCTTAATACTGGACATTTATTTTTATTCAGTTTCTTCTCAAAGTGAAGGAAACTCTTTGTAAATGTCCTAGAGAAATATAGTAGCTTTCTGTTCACCTTTTGTAAGCAAAAAGGGTGGATCGTTCCACTACTGACATTCATATAAATATTTCTTATCTGGTTTTCAGCACAGTTCATGTACAGGTAAATGGGCTACCCATTTTATTGTTTGAAGGTGTGTTTGTAAATATATATATATATATATATATATATATATATATATATATATATATATATATATATATATATATAATGATGGTGAAGCTGGGAGTGGATATCCACACACTTACTGGTGTTTTTTTTTTTTTTTTTTTAAGAGAGAGAATTTTTTAATATTTATTTTTTAGTTTTCGGTGGACACAACATCTTTTATTTTATTTTTATGTGGTGCTGAGGATCCAACCCAGCACCCCGTGCATGCCAGGCGAGCGCACTACCGCTTGAGCCACATCTCCAGCCCCTGGTGTTTTATTTGGTGTTGGGTGGGAAGGAATGCTTGCTTGAGGGAGAATTTAGCAACATTCTTTTGGAAGTAGATATGATCTCTCTCCAAAATAATTGGCCCTGAGTGGTGTTTTCCCATAATAATGGTATATTTGGGGACTGTTGGGGAAGGACTGGTTCAAGCTTGTTTCATGGGGAGACAGAATGTTTTCATCAATCTTTTGTGATCTGGGCTTTCACTCTAATCCAATCATTTTATGGTGTGATAGTCCACTTCTGTCTCTTTTGTCTGCTTTATAGTGCTGGAGAGTAAATGGTTTCTATTACACTTTTTAATAGAGTACTTCTAATATGTTTTGACAGTGTTTTTCTTTAGACTTTTTTGACATTATGTGACCTTTTTATTTCAGGTTTTTATGATAAGTTTATTTTGCTGCTGGACTTCAACAGTTTATACCCTTCCATCATTCAGGAATTTAACATTTGTTTTACAACAGTGCAAAGAGTTGCTTCAGAGACACAGAAAGTTACAGAGGTTTGTATTTAACTGGGGTCTCTTGAAATTAGTATTAAAAGTATTGCTTAAAGGAGGAGGAGAACCAAAGGAGTTAGTGTTGTAGTTTTTCTTTTTCTTCTTTATGCCTTTATTTTTATGTGGTGCCAGGGATCAAACCCAGTGCCTCACGCATGCTAGGCAAGCACTCTACCACTGAGCCACAACCCCAGTCCCTGTAGTATTTCTTCTTAAAGGATATATTAATTATGTCCTTAGTTATCAAAAAGAGAGGTTGTCCAGAAAGAGATAAACTGGTTCAGTATCTTTTTAAAAGTAGTGTTATTGAGGTATAATTCACACACATTACAATCCACATAGCAGTCCTGGCGTTTAGATTATTCAGTTTGTAATCATTACTATGTTCATCTTTAGGACATTTTTATTATTTCCCAAGGAAACATTTTACTATCATATCCCTCCCCCCATTCCTCCCAGCTCTAGGGAATCACTAATCTTCTTGCCTATATAGATTTGTGTATTCTGGACATTTCATATAAATGGAATCATACAACATGTGGTCTTTTGTATCTTACTTTGCACATTATTTTCAAGGTCCATCTGTGTTGTAACATGTATTGATACTTCTATTTTTTCTTTTATACCTCCTGTTTGCTTTCCTTCCTTCTTTCCTTTGTCCTCCTTTCCTTCCTTCCTTCTCTTTTTTCATAGCAGAAGATGCCTATTTGCCCTCTAGCTTCTTAATTTACATGTTTTTTAGTTCCAGCCACCTGCCCAGGAGCTGTTTTTCATTTCCAATTCCATATTCCCAAAAAAGAGAATCTAATAGGCTTGCCTAGGTCAGTGAGCACCTCTGGTCCTATCACTTGTGACCGCAGGAGTGGGTTCACAGAGTACAAATCTGGCTGTTAAAGATGAATCTTTCTATGGAACTAGAGGATAATCTTACAGAGGTGGTATTGGGTAGACAACCTCCCAAATAGTGACTGACTTTGATTAATGTTCTTTGGGCTTTGTCCTACTACTGTACCAGCACGTGGTAATTATCATTATCCAGCCCTTTTCCCCAACTGCTGACCAGCAGTGTTTTGTTTATTTGAGCTTTTCAATTTGGATTTTGGATATATAACAGAATCCTTTCAGAGTAGAAGGACTTTAGAAGTCACCTAAGAAGTATACATGTAGCTATTAATGGATTCTGTATCATTTTCATGTACTATATTTTATCTTCAGATCAGTTAGTGTCACATAGGTAGTGATGGTGAAGCTGGGAGTGGATTGCAAATTTTTTGACTCCAGATTGTTTCAAGTTTACTTTTCATTTGACTTTCATAGTTGCTGTAAATAAATTGGAATGTGTAGCAAGATCTTTTTAATAGGTCTGCTATCATCATGTGCTATATTGGAAAACAATAGGTCCCTGTTACTTTTCTAAGAGTGTTCATTTACAGATATTGATCTTTATAAAGTTAGATACTTTGTAATGGCTGGATTATCAAATGGCATTGACTTGACATACTTTAAGCTAAGAGGTTTATTTTTAATTTTGTACCTTTGAAAGGGCAAATGCATCTGGCTTTTCTTTGTAGCCTGTTAATAGAATTAATGGAGACTTGAGAAAAATGGTCTAATTCTTTCCCTGCTTTTTCCTGCTGTAAATTTTAATATAAGAAGACTGCTGGTTGCTTTTTGAAAATGTTGCTATTCTTCTGCCAATTGTAAAGCAATTTATAGGTAAAAAGTATAACATCAGTGCTATTAATTGTATTAATTTTTAGAAATGTCATGGCCTATTTAAATGTGCTTCAAATTCTTAAAAGAAATTTGCTAGTTTAGTATTTAGCTTTTTATTTTTAGTCTAAAACATTTACAATAATTGCTATGATTCTCCATAGTTTTAAATTTCTATAGCATTTTGTTTGTTCGTACAAATGCTTTAAAATGGTAGTTTAGCTGCTGGTTATTTTTTTTAAATCCTAGAAGTCTGTCTGAGCGTTTGTATTTTAAAAGCAATTTCCCCAAACATGTTGCTCCTCAATCTTGTTGAAGAGGATGGTAGCATGTGTAAAAACCCATCCCTTTAAATGAAATCAAAATTTGTGAGTAACTACAGGGGTGGGAGATATTGGGAATGACAGGCTGATAGAACACGGGTGGGAGGAAGGTGGTAGTGGGAAGGGCCATGGTCTGCAATCTGTTCAACTCTTTCTTAGGGAACGTTAATCTTTACTCATATAAGAAAGAAGCTTTTAAAGATGTGATCATGGGGTAAAGTGCCTACCAAATATTATTTTGGAATTTTATTTTACTGAAGTTTTACTCTCTGAAAATTTCTGTTGTGTGTTTATCAGGATGGAGAACAAGAACAGATCCCTGAGTTGCCAGATCCAAGCTTAGAAATGGGCATTTTGCCCAGAGAAATCCGGAAACTGGTAGAACGGAGAAAACAAGTCAAACAGCTAATGAAACAGCAAGATTTAAACCCAGATCTTGTTCTTCAGGTATATTTTTTCACTAAGAGACGTCTGAATGAAAATTTCAGCTTTTACAATTTGATTATTTAGGAATAGTATATAATAGTACAAACACTCAAGATGCTATGGGCAAGCACATGTGCTTATTTTATTTGTTGGTAAGTTGCCATTCAAAAACACTAGACTGCCTCAGAATAGGAGGTTCTTCTATCTGCAATGGATGTATCTGTGCAAGATCTTTCTGAATTCTGGAAACTTTGGAGTCTATATATGCTTGCTTCCAGGAGGTTAGGGCATCATAGACCTTGGAAGACAGAGTATTTTAAGGGCTCTTTTTATTTCAGGGATATTGAGGGGTTCTTTTTCTCATTGGTGATCTAGAAAGATACCTAATGTAATTCTTAAGCATCTGCAAATATTGTTGTTTGTCTTTCGTCCTTGTGTGGCCTGCAGTATGACATTCAACAGAAGGCTTTGAAGCTCACAGCGAACAGTATGTACGGTTGCCTGGCATTTTCCTACAGCAGATTTTACGCCAAACCACTGGCTGCCTTGGTGACATACAAAGGAAGAGAGGTAAATCATGTAATCATATTCACATCTCTAAATATTAGAGTATTTTTAACTATATATTTTGTAGTGTGGGAGAGACAAGTTTGCTCCCTAGTTATCTAGATTTAAATACCCACTTTTTAGAAAAAGTTTAAGACATAGGCATTTAAATAAAAATTTATTCATTCATGGGTGGGGGGTAATTATTGAACATCTATGTGCCAAACTTTGTTCTAGTCACTGGGGATAGAGAATTAAGCAAGAATATAGGTCTCTGTTATTGCAAAGCTTGTATTCTTCCTAGGATGATGGGGGCAGGGAGACATGTTTTTGAGGCCTGGGCTATTATGAAGAAGATACTTTGGTTAAACAAACAGTAATTAAATGAATACACAAAAATTAAAAAACTAAGATATTAGGACAGAAGCAAATGCTCTGCAGATAACTAAAACAGGGCAGTGGCCTAGAGAATGTTTATATGACTAGTTTAGATTGGTCAGGTTAGGCCTTTTTAGAAGAGGAAACATAAGGGAGCTAGTTTTTGGTACCGAGTTTAACTATCGGTATTTGTGAGGGAAAGGTGGGAGTCAGGAGGAAAGCCAATGTAGCCTTTTACTAAAGGATTAAGAGTTCCATCTTGTATGTGTTGCCTTTGAGATGAGTAATAGATCTCCAGGCATATTAAGTAGGCAGTTAATTGGGTGTGTAAATTCAGAATTCCAGGAGTATGTCAGGCTGGCTTTATGTGGATGGAGAGTATCTGCTTTACAATGATAGACCAGATACCAAACACATTTTAGGTACTATGACTTTATGAACACTATAAACTTCATCTGTTTAGTACTATGTACATGATTATTTTTGATTTGTAAAAGAATAGTTATGGTAAATATTAAATTCATTTGACTCCATTAAACTGCTATTTCCTGTCAGTGAATGTAAGACTACTCATTCTTTTTTTTTTTTAAAGAGAGAGTGAGAGAGGAGAGAGAGAGAGAGAGAGAGAGAGAGAGAGAATTTTTAATATTTATTTTTTTTATTTTTTTAGTTCTCGGCAGACACAACATCTTTGTTGGTATGTGGTGCTGAGGATCGAACCCGGGCCGCACGCATGCCAGACGAGCGCGCTACCGCTTGAGCCACGTCCCCAGCCAAGACCACTCATTCTTAAAGGTGGTAGATAGTGTTCTGGGTAGAATGCTTGTATTGGGGTCTGGGCATGGAATACTCTAGAGCAGGGTTTGGCAAACTATGCCCTGCTGGGCCAAATCTAGCCTGCCGTCTATTTTTGTAAATGAGATTTTATTGAAACAGAGCCAAGATCATTCATTTATGTATCATCTGTGACTGCTTTTATGTGGTAATAGCAGAGTTGAGTAGTTAAGATAGAATCTTGAGGCTTAGCATAGACAGCTTTTACAATGTTGAGGTAAGTTCCTGTTATCCCTAGTTTTTCTAATGTTTTGAACATAAAGAGATGCTGTACTTTGTCAAATGCTTTTTCTGCATACACCATGGAGTATTACGCAGCACTAAAAAATGACAAAATCATGGAATTTGCAGGGAAATGGATGGCACTAGAGCAGATTATGCTAAGTGAAGCTAGCCAATCCCTAAAAAACAAATGCCAAATGTCTTCTTTGATATAATGAGAGCAACTAAGAACAGAGTAGGGAGGAAGAGCAGGAGGAAAAGATTAACATTAAACAGAGACATGAGGTGGGAGGGAAAGAGAGAGAAAAGGGATATTGCATGGAAATGGAAGGAGACCCTCATTGTTATACAAAATTACATATAAGAGGTTGTGAGGGGAATGGAAAAATAAACAAGGAGAGAAATGAATTACAGTAGATGGCGTAGAGAGAGAAGATGGGAGGGGAGGGGAGGGGGGGTAGTTGAGGATAGGAAAGGTAGCAGAATACAACAGTCACTAATATGGCATTATGTAAAAATGTGGATGTGTAACCGATGTGATTCTGCAATCTGTATTTGGGGTAAAAATGGGAGTTCATAACCCACTTGAATCTAATGTATGAAATATGATACATCAAGAGCTTTGTAATGTTTTGAACAACCAATAAAAAAAAAGATAGAATCTTGCATGGTCAGCAAAGCCTAAATAATTTGCTGTTTGGCACTTTCAGAAAAAAAAAAAAAAAGTTTTCTGACCCCTGCTTTAGAGTCTATATCAGCTCTATCCAGTAGGATTTGAAGGTAATGAAATGTTGTCTATCTGTACTATCCAATACAATTGTCTCTAGCCATGAAACCTGTAGCACTAACTGACTGAAGAACTGGAATTTTTAGATTTATTTAATTATAATTAAAATGAACTTAAATAGCTGCATGTGACTAGTGCTACTTTATTGGATAGTGCATATCTAATTATTATGAAACAAACATCAGGATGTTTAGAGTCATTCTTTTGTTGGCAGCACTGTCTTGGCTTAGGGCACAGCAAGGAAGGGCAAAGCTTTTATTGAATGCCAGTGATATGTTAGAACCTATTTGCATTGTTTTATAAAAACCACTAAGAGTCTTTTGACATGGGTATTAATGTCCCCTTTTGCAGAGGAAGCTAAAACCCCAAAGAGGTAAAGGATAACAAGTAGCTATTTTGAATTTGAATCATGTCTTTCTGATTATCTTTTATGGAATTAGGTCTATCTCCTCCATATCAGAACATCTTTCATGACTGTGGTTCTGCTTTATATTCTGCCTCTTAGTTCTAGAAGGTCATCGTTTTTGATATTCATCATAAGACATAGACCTTTTTTTACATTAGAAAGATATAGATGTTTTAGGGACTAGTTGAAGTGAGAGAAGGATGTTTTCAGTTTCTTAGGCTAAGTTTACTTCAAAATTATTTAAATTTTATTTCTGTATATGTATCCAGTGGCTTCTGATAGAATACCATCTTATTTTTGTATTTGGAAATGCACTCACTATGCCCCAACTGGGTAATAATACATGGGTTGACTATTGAGATTGGATCAAGGTTACTCTTAAGTTTCTCATGAGAGGCAATAGTTGACAATTTACTCCCTTGGAGAGTGCCTCTTGCTGTTGGGAAATCCCTGTTGTTACATTTTCTGCATTGGCTCAGAAATCCACAAGCTTAAAAGGGCACTGTTGATAATGATAAGCCCCAAATTTGTCCAATAATCTCCCCCACTCCCCTAATCCATTGTATTTTAAGGGCAATATTTTGGTTTAGCTAGATTTTTAATAGGGAGCTTAAGCTCAATTTTTGTTTTTCTGTTATACAAAAATATAACAACAAATTTTTTTTAAAATTTTATTTATTTTTTAGTTTTTTTCGGCGGACACAACATCTTTGTTTGTATGTGGTGCTGAGGATCGAACCCGGGCCGCACGCATGCCTGGCGAGCGCGCTACCGCTTGAGCCATATCTCCAGCCCCAACAACAAATTTTTACTAAATAAATCATTTAAAAACCCCTACTCGACTCACTAAAAAACAAAGAATTTCAGACAAATGTATAAATAATCATGTGATTTGAATTCTTTGTTTCTGTCCCTTCCCCCCTTATTCCTTTCAGTAAATCATGATGAATATTGCACCTATGGGAAGTAGGTCTTTAATATGAGGTTAATGAGAAATAATAATTATACAACTCCTCCCTGGAAATATTCTAGAAGATTCAAAGTCCTCTACACAAATTATTTGCTAAGATAAAAATGATTGTTAAAGTATTGGTGGTAATTATTAGCAATAGCAGATGGAAATAGTCTATGTGATAATCTCTCTTTGTGTTTGCTAGAATTTTTCATATGTACTGTTAAGGCTGTGATTTTCAAGAATCTCTTAGTTATTAAAGGGATAACAATAGGTAGGATAAAGTGTAAAATGAGAGTCCTTTTAAGGAGATTTTGGAATACTTTCATAACTTATTAAATGTTTTTTTTGGTGATAAGATGAAATGGACAAAAAATAATAACTTGAAGAACTTATTAGTAGTTTGCTTTTAAATTCCTTATATTAAGGTTAGAGCAGAAATTAATTAGAAGGAAACCTGATGGCATACCTTTGCAAAAATAAAAATTTGCATTTGGAGATGGATTAATGCATAGTCTGGGAGTCCTTGAAGTTCCCCCTTCCTTTAATTTTTTAAGCCTATTTTTTGTGTGTTCAGTTTTGTTGGAATCATGCATGTTTGGCTCTGGTGAACTAATAATTTCTGTAATCAAATATATTATGGCTACTTGAGTACTCAGTAATTGCAAATTGTACTTTAAAAATAGGTTTATAATAAAAGTGCTAATAGTTGTGTCAAATGGGCATCAATATTGTCTTTTCACAGGTGTGATCTTTCATCCTGAAACTCTCCCATGATTTTTAATTGCTCAGCGGTAGAGGATTAATGATTAAGAAATTGTATGGGAGACCTTACAGTGTGAAAACTTATTTAAGAATAACGGAAGTTAGTGTTTCCAGAGAATATGGAAACATTGTTTATAGACACTCAAAAGTGAATCACTACAAATACCATCTGTATCTGTATTTGTTCTCAGTGTATTGAGTAGAACATAAAAAAGAAATTGGGTCAGCCTACAGCACTAAGTGGGCATGTATATTTAAACTATAATGAAAACTTATCAGTTGTCAAGTGTCTGGTGTGGTAATTGAAGTGATTGTTCACTAGATGGCTATAGACACCCTAAGATCATTAATCAATTAAGTATTTTATTCTGTGAACAATAGCGAAGGCCATTTAGTGACTTAAATCTGTCCACATTTTAGACTTTTATTATTCATGAAACTATTAATAAAAGGTTAAAATTGTCCAAAAGATTATAATCGTCTAGTCTATTTAGTGTTTAAAATAATGATGATATTTGAATTGCAAGTTTTATTCATGAGACTAATTATTTAACTTATTATAGTAAGCTAATGCTTCTACCAAGTAACTAATATGTCTCTGACCATGGAGGCACAATATACTATTCCCTCAGTCACAGTACTAGAAGCTGATCTAGAGAAAATAAGAAATGATTTTGATATATAATTTTGCTTCTTTGAATTTGTTTTTTTTTATTAAGGGATTTAAAACTTACTATATATTTATAAGCATACTCATTGCATAATCCTTAGCATAATGGTTGTATTTGTCTTTATGGAATAATTAGTACTTACTGACATTGGTATTGTTTTATTTCTGCATTCTGTTATTTCTGCACTCTTGAGAAAATTATTTTTGATTTGGATTTCTCATTGCATTTTCAAGTGAGTGTGTGCTCTAATATTTGGGCGTAGAGTCCATGCATTTTCATTTTCCCACCCAGTAGGCTGAAATGAGTCCTTGCCAGCCTGTTTGCCAACTGACTATAGCTTACAGTTGTGCTCAGAAATGAAATTTGTTCATCTAGAAAATGTGTCCAAATCCTTACATGCAAACATTACAATCTTGACTAAGGCTTTCTGGGATCCTCTTGGTGATATGGGAGCACTTATCAGGAGCCTTGGGAATGGAACTGGGACAGAAGGCTCTAGCCTTTGTTGATGTCAGTGGTAAAATAGAATCTTATAATTGTTAAGGGAGTCCTCCATTTTAACCTAGAATGTAGGTGGAGATTTTACTTTTCCAATCTTTTTTTCTTAAAATTAACCTTTTTCCTTTAAAATTAAAAGTAGTAAAATATTATAGAGACAACTAAAGACCATTTTCTCCGTACCTTCTATCATTTATTTTTTTGTCTTCCTCTAAGGAACAAATTCTCAGGGTTGATTTTGTTGTTCTTCCCTATGTTTTTCTTTTCTTATTTTTTTCCTTTTTGTAAGGTAGGAGTATGTGTGCAGTTTAGTTGCCACAGAGATTGAGTGACCTGAAAGGCCTGAAACACATATTGTATACCCTTTCAGAAAAAGTTTGCTGGTCCTGGTCTAAAAGATAATCATGTGTAACAGAAGAATAACTCTGGTTTTGAATATTGCCAGGCATAGTTGGTGAAATTGAGGAAATTAAAGGTAGGAAGAAGGAATGAAAACATCTTTTGGACATAAAAAAATACAAATTTTGAAATTTACTCATTCTTTGATTGTTGTATGTGAACATCTTATCAATCAAGTACAGCACTAAGGGGAGATCTGTGAATACTGAAAATTTTATGTAACATTTTGTATGTCGTGCCTATGTGTGCATTTTTGGGGAAGAAAGTGCAAAGCATTTAAGAGATTCTCACATACTTGATGTGAAACTGGTAAAGAACTGTTGCTTTATATATATATAAGCCTTAAAAATGTATGCTTTTGTCACCTAAAATAAAGAATTCACAGACCAGACCCATGGAAACCACATGAGTGGTAGGAAAGCAAGTTCTCATTCTGTTTCTAGAATTGTAATAGTCACCATTAAGACCATTTTTTTTATTTCAACTGGCCTATTAACATTTTGATTTTTTAAATACAAGATTAATGTGAGATTTTTTTTAAAGAATAAAATGAGGGCTTAATATATTTTAGCAGACATATTTTATAAAAGAAAAAGTAATATCCTTTTTCAGTGGTCATAGATTACTTATCATTTTTTTTTTAATTTACCACTTTTGAAGTTGTTTATAGTATAAAATTCAAGACCAAGGAAACTTCTATTCCCTTTAATTTTTTTTTTTTACTTGTCAATGGACCTTTATTTATTTATATGCGGTGCTGAGAACTGAACCTAGTGCCCCACACATGCTAGGCAAATGCTCTACCACTAAGCTACAACCCCAGCTCTATTCCCTTTTTATTGTCATATTTCAGGAACATTTAGATTCTCAATTCTTTGCATTTCTTCAGATCTGATAATGCAGTAGTATTCAGTTTTATTAATTTGTATTCTAATAGCTCAGAATTTGTGGTGATTCAGATGGAATAAGTTGAAGTACTTAGTACAAATTAATAGTTATTTTAGAGGCTTGGTTCTTGTCATATGTCATTAAATTCTATAGAAACAACTTCTGCAGTCAAGTAAGTGGCATTTTAACTGCAGATCATTTATATTGATGAACTTGTACTAAGGAACATCTCCATTTTCTTGTCCATTTGTCTCTATCCTCTCTAAAAATTGATGAGAGTGATGTTGCTAAATATCAAGATGAGAAGAAGAAGCTCCACTTGGGAAACACCCCATGGAAGTCCAGTCCAGGTTATGATAACTTAGACTATAAATAATTTGAGAGAAATGCAGTGACCAAAAATTAAATAATGATGCATACATATTTATTTTTATATATACTTATTGTCATAATGCATAATCATATAATATATATATATATATATATAATAGTCTATTATATAAACATATAGTCTTTTATTATAACACTGTATTACATTTATAGAAGTAAATGAATTACACTTAGACCTGATTTGAAGTACTCTTTATACTTGAAACTATTTCTTTCAAAATAGCCAAAACTTTAGACTTGAGACAAATTTAGCATGACCTTATCCTCGTGTCTTAATAGTTGGAAACTAGCACCTCCAAGATATCTGTAACATTGACCTCTGTGTGTCCTTTAGGGTTTTGGACTTTGAAAGGTCTAAGTTTAGGTGGACATAAAACAGTTGATGTTAGAGACAGCTGGGAAGAGAAAGATAGGCTCAATTCTTATCTTAGATCTCTGTGAAATGGGCTGGGATCTGTGTGCATAAGAGAAGAAAGCTTCATCAAAGACCATTTAGACTTATTTCCCTTGTATTTACTGAAGTTTTTGAATATATTTATCTCATCTGAGCTTGGGGAAATTCAGGCATGGGCCCATTTGCAATGGTGATACATGTCTCTGTCAGAAAAGGAGTAACCCTCCCTCCCACATTATACCACTAGATGTCAGAGGTAGTAGGAGATGGTCCTGGGGTTATGGGTTGTCTTCTCCAATCTTTCAGAATCTTTTGTCAGTACTAACCTTCAAAGTTCTAGGGCCTCCTTTCATTAAGGAAGATGGGATTTCCTCACTCTCAATCTAAATTCTCTCGTGCTCTTCCTCATAGTCACACCACCCTCCCTTCACAGTCACATCTGAGACTTGCTTCCTCTTGCATGGTTAAGGAAAGCAGATGAAGGGGAAGGTCAGAAGTTCTTTTTATAGGCTACTCTCCCTTTGGGTTAGATTACAGTCAGGACTGGAATGGACTCTACAGATGCTAATTTTCCTTTAGGTTGAACAAGGGAGAGAGTGAGTGCCTGTCTGCTTCAGACGTTCTGCTTAATATTGCTGCATCTCTTTGTACAGAGGACCCTAGTGAAATGTACCATATTAGTATTTTATGTAATTACAGATGTGCCTCAGTCTTTTGTATTTATTAAGTATTGGACTAAAATGACCTCCCCCCAAAAAAAATTCTACATAGAGGCTCATAGTTAAAACTGTATTAAATTACATGCTGACCTACATCTTGAACAGATATATCACTGATTTTCTAGTATTACAGGACACAGTAAAGTAGATTTGGCATAATTGGGTGCTTTATACGTGTTTAGTACTTAATGTGTAAAGTCATCTTATAAGTTGCTCAGTTCAGAAACCTTACCATTTTTCTTTGACTTTTCTATTTGTCTCAAATTCATAGCCATCTGCCTCTCTAGATGAATGTGTCTGTATATCAGAATCTAACTTCACCTGGACAGCTCTACTACTGTCTCTCTAGTTCAAGGTACCATCAACTCTTGCCTCAATTATGTCAGTAAAATCCTTAGTGACCTTTGTTTTTGCTCTTTTCCCTTCAGTCTACTCTCAATTCGCTGTTTAGAGTGATCTCATTAAAATGAAAAGTCCCATCTCCTTCTGCAAAATGTCTTTACTACCAAGACCTTATAAGATTTGGCTTCCTGTTACTTGTCTGACTTTGTCTCTTTCTTGTCTTCTCCATCTTCACTCTGGTCTTTCTGGGCATGCTTCCACCTGGGCCTTTGTGATATCCACTACTTATTTTCACTTCCATATATCTCATACCTCACTTCCTCACCTATTTTCTTGTTTTATTCAGATGTCATCTTTTCAAATGAGGCCTAGCCTGAACACTAGTCTTAAAATTGTAAGTTCTTAACATCTCCTAATTTCCTCACTCTCCTTATTTTCCTTAAATACTTATCTTCTTCTACCACACTATATTTTTCTTTCTAATATTGCGTATTTTCTCCACCATATTCCCTCTGGAGGTATACTTCCTATGCTCAGGGATTTTTGTCTTTCTCTCTAATGCCTAGAAAAACACCTGGTCGTAATACATGGCTTAATAAATACTAAATATTAACTGAATCATAATATGTGCTTATTAAATATTTACTGAGATTAAGTGTTTACTGAAATATTTATTAAATATTTACTGAATGAATAAATGAACAAGTGAATGATTGAAAGAAGTGCTAATGCTGGACCTTTTACTGGGCTTTATTTTACTCATCTATGCAGAAGTGCTATATGTTAAAGGAATTGAGATTACTTCTGTGAAATCTTTTTTAAAATTTTTAAACATTATATAATAATTTTATTGAGATATGATTCACATAAAGTATGCCATACAATTCTCATAAAGTATGACATTCACCACTTTTGAGTATATTTAATTTTACAATCTTTACCAAAGTCCATTTTAGAACATTTTCAAAAGAAGCACTATAATTAATAGCAGTCACTTTCCATTTCTTACTCCGAGCCTCACCAATCCTAGATAATGACCAAACTACCTTTTTTCTCTGCAGATATGTTTATTCTGGATTTTTGTTGTTGTTGTTGTTCTGGATTTTTATATTGAATAAGAGTGTGTGATCTTTTGTGACTGGCTTCTTTGACTTTACAAGTTTTCAGAGTTCATTCATATTGTAGCATGTATCAATATTTCATTCCGTTTTTTTGGCCAAATAACATTCCATCGCATGGATATATGTTGTTATGATGTCACTTCTCAATATTCAAGTATTCTGGATTATAGACTCTTATCAGATATGATTTGCAAATATTTTCACTGTTTCTTTAAGCTGTCTTTCTCTATCTTGATAGTGTCCTTTGAAGCACAAAAGTTTTTATTTTGATGAACTTAAGTTTATCTATTTTTATTTTGGTGCCTTTTCTTTTCATTATATCTAAGGAACCATTTCTTAATCTAAGGTCAAGATGTACTGCTGTGTTTTCTTTTTCATCACAAATTTTAGTAATTTGAGTTTTCTTTCTTTCTCTTTGTTAGCTTGGCTAAGGGTTTATCAATTTATTTTTTCAAAAAACCAACTATTTTGTCAATTTTTTTGGATTTTTTGTGGTTGTTTTAGTTTCATTGATTTCAGATCTGATTTTAATTATTTTTCTGTCTTTCCTGCTTTTGGTGTTGATTTGTTCTTCTTTTTCTAGGGCTTTGAGGTATAATATTAGGTTATTTATTTGTTGACTTTCTGTTCTTTTAATGAATGAGCTCAGTGCATTGAACTTTCCTCCTAGCGCTACCTTATATTGTCCGAGAGGTTTTGATATGTTGCATCAGTTTTCTCATTTACCTCTAAGTATTTTTTTAATTACATCCCTGATTTCTACTCCTGTATTTTCTTATAAAAGTCTTTAGTTTTAGTTCTTAAATTTAGATCCTCTTTGAATAATTCTTACATAGGGCATGAGGTACACATCCAATTTCATTCTTGATATCAAATTGTTCCAGCATCCTTGGTTTAAAAGACTGTCTCTCTAATCCCCCCAACCCCCTTTGTCTGAGCACCTGTTTTAGTGTTTGTTTGTTTTTTTAATCACTTTAACCAAAATACCCGAAAAGAGTAACTGAAGAAAAGCTTATTTGGTGCTGATGGTTTTAGAGGTCTCAACCCACAGATATCCAACTCCTTTGTTCTGGGCCCAAGATGAGGCAGCACATCGCAAGGGAAGGGCCTAGCAGAGGAAAGCTGCTCAGTTTATGGTGGTATCAGGAAGCAGGGAAGGATGATAACAGGGAAGATGCAGCCTTGTGGAACATCTTCAGTGACTCACCTTCTCCAGTCATGCCCCATGTGCCTGCAATTAGCATCTAGCCAATCCCTTCAAAGTAGGATGGACTGATTAGGTTAGAACTTTCTCAATCCAGTCATTTCAGCTCTGAATATCCTTGCATTAACAGCAACTTTCGGGTGACACCTCATATCTAAACTATAGCAGTACCCATGTCAAAATTTAATTTTAAATTTGAGGATTTTGTTCCAGACTCTGTAGAGGGTTTAGTTCTCTTCATTTAAACATTTCAATCAGAAGTGTTGGAGACAGATTGTTTATTTCCCAGGCTGTGTTTTCATTAATGGGGACCCTTGTAGTAGCAACAATTTTCTGAAAGTCTGTTTACTTGGGGAAAGCTTTCAAGAAAGACACATAATCTAATTCCCTGCTTAATGTTTTACTTGCTTTTGTGAAGTTGTAAATGTCAGAGTCTGTACTTGTGGCTTGCTTTCCCTTTCTTCAGTCTTCTTGTCCCTCCTTGAACTATTTTTAATTCTTATTTTCCTCCAAAGGAGCTTTTTTGAGCCTTAATGGAATTTTAGAGCCAGGGCAATTACTTGCACATTTGCATGGCATAATGTGGAGGGTAAGCACTGCACAAATTTACAACCAAAGCCCTGTTCCGATCAAATATATCCATTGTCAACCAGCTTTCTGGCATGTGCTGTGAAGGTAACCAGGCCAGCTGGCAGTCGTCTTGTGGATTGAATGCCATGTTGGACCACACAGGTACTTTTTCATCACAGGCTATTAATCTTAGAAGCTGAATTTTTAATCTTAGAAGTTGGAAATTTTTTTGGTGGAGCAGGAAAGTGGAAAATTGATTTTCATTGATGCTGTTCAAAGACTGACAAGCGTTAACTATAGAGTGTACATAATTCAGTTTGTCTGCTTTTTGAAGTCAGTCAACTAAGTAGTAGTGCACCCCTGTGGAGGCTTGTTACCCCTAAAACACAGATGTAAGTTAATCATTCCAATGCCTATAATGTGTGCATATGATCCATACAATTGCTCTCATAATGCCACTTTCCAATTAGCATAATGTACTTTTTATGCTCTTTTTTAAGACGTATTTCAGTTGGATAATAAATATAAAATTTCTTTAGAATTGTAAAATAGAGTGATCAGTTATCCTGGGTTTGCTTTGGAGGACATAATGTATCAGCTTTATGTACCTTCTGAGTGCTAGGAAGTATGCTGCTCCATCAATGTAGTAACCTTCTTGACAGTTCTTAACCAAACATTTATATGTAAAATATCTTACTTTTGTGATTGTCTTTGGGTCTTTTTCCTGATTTCCTTCCCTTCAGGTTAGTAAATGATTGAA
This sequence comes from Urocitellus parryii, assembly GCF_045843805.1. NCBI lineage: Eukaryota > Metazoa > Chordata > Mammalia > Rodentia > Sciuridae > Urocitellus > Urocitellus parryii. The sequence continues at coordinate 388,550 of NW_027552018.1, read as the reverse complement.
CTTAGCCAAACACTAATTATCAGAAACTTCATTCTTCCATGGATTCAGTAATCTTCAAGGAAAGTCTCCAGCATGTCCTCCATGCTGTAATTGCTGCTGGCAGTGCAAAGATGAAGACAGTCCCAGTTTTGTCCAGCGACTAGACATTACAAAGTCATATTGTTTATAATTAGTAATTCCATCAACAAAAGCAATCTCACATAGCATAGGGTATACTGAGAACATGTAATAGTCAACTGTTCACTAAAACAAACAAAACTTAGTACCTACTATGTGCTAATGGAGTTTGGCTTCTTTTTTCACCTATACGTTGAATTTTTTATTATTATATTTAAAATGGATCTGCACAAAATTAGTATCAGTACTTAAATTGCTTTTTTAAATTAACAAACATAAAAATAAAAGGAAAGCCTATACTTCAAATTATTTCTATATTTTCTAATCTCCACTTCTGTTTAATGGTTCAGGGATCATGCTTTAAATGTTTGTATTTGATCTTGGCCTGCGCACCATGCAATAGATGTTTATTTGCCTTACCTCTGGGATGATACTCACCTACATGTTTTTGCAGTTATAGATGGGTGTATGTGAGGTGATGAATATTTTTAACAGAATCTTGGTATGGAAACCTATTTTTAGTTTATAAGAATGGACAGGATACTCAGAATAAGGAAAAGGATAGTTAAACATTTGACTTAGGCATTCTTATTTGAGAAGGCAGAGGCATTTTGTCCTTTTAATTACTGAAACAATTGGAAATGTGGCTAAGGCTGAGAATATAACTACTATTAGACTTTGTGTTGATGCCACTGATCACTGCTGAGGTAGATTTTCATTATATTAACTCCAGTCATATACATTCTTTGGAAATCTCTTCCTTTCTTCCCCCAAAGCTTGTCAGAATGAGTGACTTTTTGTTAACCCAAATTCATTCCATTCTCTACATACGTGAAAATTTTATATGATCCTATTTTGGTATATGTTTCTTTTCCACAAGCTGCGTGTTATTTGACAGGTGTTCTGAAGCTCCTTGCTTTGGCAATGAACCAAGATGACAGAGCAGTAATGATTTTGAAAGTGCCATTCCCTTCTTGTTAAGAGACAAAAAGTGTGAAGTTATTAATTACTATTCACCAGTGGCATAGAAACTGGTGTACACTTTAATTGTCTGGTTATACAGTCAGTCTGCATAGGTTATTTCCAGGATAAAACTACTCTAAGAGGAAAATACCATATAACTTCACTTTTTCTCCCCCTGTATCCATTTTTCTCTTTTCATAAATTGTAAGTAAATGGATTGAAGAGAAAGAATTGCTAAAAATTAAAATACTGACCTTTTCTCCCCCGTAGGTTTTCTCCTTTCTCATCTGCTCAGATAATATATTTATGAGTGGCATGGCAGCTTTTGACAACCTTGCATATTTCCTCCTCCCCAACCCCAAATTAATCAGATGCCCAAGTGTTTGCATCTGCAGTGTATAACATTTTACTACACTATTTCCCTACTTTAGCCATGCTGGGTATATTTATTGCTAATTGGAAGAATTTACTTTTGTCAGTGCTGTATGGTGGCTCGAAGCGTATAGTCAGGCACATTAAAGGTATATCCATGTCAAATTTAAAAAAAAAACAAACTTGCCGGGCTTATGGCTTAGGACTGATTAACTGAGGGAAAACTAATAGAATTAGCTCTTTCTGTTTGTGTTTCATCATGTTAGTGAGCAGAGTAAGCCTGTGTCATTTCACCAGATCATAAATACTGTGTAAAATTGCAGTGACCTGAGTTTGGTAAGTTGTAGGAGTTTTGGAAGTTGGGGAGAATAGTTTTTTTGCATATGTATATATTTGTGAAGAAGCTGTTTGATTTTAATCCAGAGATTCCTGAGCCCTGTAGTCATTGTTTTAGAGATGTTGTCCCTCCTTTGAAATTGAGTGCTACTGTTGGATTTTCAGCTTTTTCCTTTTTATTATTATTTTTTTTGGTTGAATTAGTTTATATCCCAATATTAAACTTCAATGTGTCAGTCTCAAAAATCTAAACTTTTTCTTTGAAAATTCCCTCTCTTTTGAAAAGCAGTCTGAAATGGAATGTAAATGAAAAGTGAATCACTAATCACATTTAAAAAAGGACAGCAAAGCATGAGTGATTTCCAGAAACAGTTTATATGTAATCTTTGGAATTCTTCTAGTTACTAATTCTTCCTTACAGATTGGGGCTTATTTTTCTGTTACCTATTTTTATTGGCTTTTTTACATTTAACAAAAGCTTTGATGGTTTGAAACTAGTGATGAGGCTGAGTTGAGTAAGGATGGGAGTAGAACAAAAGCTATTAGGTTTCTTTCATAATTTGGATTGTCAGACATTTGTCTATATTTGTTTCAGTATTTTTTCCCATGCTGATGTAGTGGCAGGCAACATTTTCAGCCCTGTGTAGGAGGGTGGTAGGGAGAACAGTTGGGGGTGGGTGGGGAAAGGCATAAGCTCATAGGCTATTAATAATGTACATTGTTCTTGAGACCACATGTAATATTTCTGAGCACTGGCCAACAGGGAAGGGTACGTGTTCTATTTACGTTGGACTGCATGGCATGATGCAATGGACAGCTGATAATTTAACCACAGAAAAAATCTGGATATTTCTTCTTTAATTGTGTCCTGATAGGGCAGAGAAAATAATTTGTTTTCAGCAGACTGACTTACAGACAGTGAAAATATTTAATTCAATTACTGGTTCTTGCCTCATAGCCAGAAATTCTTCAAGTAATATTTGCTGAGTGTGTACCATGGAGGGAAATGGAGACAAATGACATTGCTAGTGACCTGCCAGCTTGAGATGAAAACCTTAGCTAATGATTCCAATAAAACTAGAGCAAGAGCTTGGAAGACAAAACTCATGATTACTTACTAGTAAACAAGGGAAAGGATCTTCTGTAGGTACAAAACCACATGGAAATGCCAGCATTTGCACTGGAGAAGGCCCTAGAATAGACACCAAGGGTGCCATGTTCACCCACTCATTTGCTTTGAGCATGTCATTCTTCCTTGTCAGAAGATGATAGTGTCAGAGGTAACAGTGGGCTTCAGTTACAAAGTCCTTAGCATAGTGTAGTCCTTCTACTATTGTTTCTTAGAACTACCCAGAGGAAGCGTTTGTGCAAGGTATTGAGCACCTACTAGGTATCAGGCATGGTTCTGGTATTGGAGAATTGATGTTAAGAGTAAGTATTCAAGGATTTTGTCTTCATGGAGTTTTCATTTTGGAAAGTGAGAGCAATTAATCAAATGGCCAAGTGAATATTTATGCCATTCTGAAGAAAATAAGTGCTAAGAAAAGAAACATAAATTTCTGAGTGCTGATAGCAGTGGAAGGCCCTTGACCTAGAATGAAACAGGATTCCAGAACCCATAGCCCTTGAGTCTGCAGAGTATGGGCTGGAGTTAATTAGAAAAAGTGTTGTAGGACAAGTATTCCAGGATGAAAGATAGCATGTGCAGAGGCCCTTTGGTGGGTAGAAGCATTATGTGGCCAAGGAATAGAGAGAAGGCTGATTTAACAGGATTGTACTAAAGAAGTAGGGAGTGATGTGAGACGAGGCTGGGAAGTGGCCACAGTCAGGCCATACAGGCCTTGCAGGCCATTTTTGAGTAAGGGGCAAATGTTAATGGGTTTTATGTGGAGATGAGAGCAATTGGCTTACACTGACATTTTGAGAACATCATTCTGAGTGAATTGTATGGGTCACAGTGGATGAGGGGAAACTGATTAGTAGGTTGTTATTAGAATATTTCAGGCAAGATATGGTGGTAGCTTCGCTGATGATAGCAATTGGGGTAGGATTAAGAGAGAAATATCATCAAAACTTGGTAATAAACTTGATGTGGAGTTTTGCATGTGAACAGTATGAAGGTCAGCCCCTGAATGCCTGATTTGTGCAGATAGATGGATGAGGTGCCTTTTACTGAGGTAGAGAAGACTGGAATATGACCAAGTTTGGGGCAGGGAGAGGGAATAATGAATAGTTTGATCTTGGATGTGTTAATTTTAAAAAATGTTATTAAATTTTTAATTGTTGCATAGTAATTGTACATATTTATGGGGCACAATGTGACATTTCATTACATGTATACAATATTTAATGCTTAGACTGTGGCAATTGGCATATCCACCCCTGCAAGTATTTGTTTGTTTGTGGTAGGGTTCCTCAAAATCCTCTCCACTAGCTATTTTGAAATATTCAATTAAAGGTTTTCACTCATTATTAACCTACTGTGTTATAGAACATTAGAATTTATTTCTCCTATCCAACAGCACCCTGTTAAGGATATGTTAAGTTTGAAGTGGCAGGATATAAACTTGTGAGTCATTGATATATAAGTGGTAAATTAAGCCATGGAGATGAATGAGATTTTTTGGGGAGAGAGGAGAGAGTGGAAAAAGAATGGGTGTAAGGATCCTCAGCTTGCTGAAGGAGAATGAACCTAAAAAGTAGGTTATAAAAAGTAGCCAGAAAAGTAGAAAAGATAGCAACAAGTGGTGTCATGGAAGCCAGGAAAGAGTGTTTCAGGGAGGTGTAGTAGGCAGCTTTCAGGAAGAGACAATAATGATAGTTTTGAAAATTTTGCACTGAATTTTGCAACAGGGAAGTGATCAATGCCTTCAGTTGGTGCTATTTGAGTGCAACCATGGTGGAAAGGTTGAATTGTTATGGGAAGATATAATTCACAGTTTATAGATGAGAAATTTGAGGCACAGGGAGGTGACTTGCAGAACAACTTTATTAAGTGGCCCAGGAACCTCAGACTCCCTGCTCTAACTGTTCTGCCTACCACCTCTAGGCTCCTGGCTTACCAGCTAAGCATGTAGACTGAGGCAGCAAACATAACTCTGTTCTGCCTCTGTTGTTTCCCCAGTGGTAATCCATGTCTATTTAACCTCTCTTGAGCCTTAGCTTCCCTCTTTTTAATAATGGTATCTACCCAATGGGATCGTTGAGAAAATTAAATGAATAATGGGTGCTAATGCCTTGTTGCATGTGTGATACATAGAAAGTACTCAGTAAATGTTATCTAGAAAATAAACACATTTTACTGTTATTTCTGGCCTGAGAGCCTCTCTTACCTCCAATTATGTTTTTCTTTTGTTCGAGGGCTGTATAGTCTGCTTTTTTGTATGCTGTTTACCAAATTATTTTCAAGTTTGTGTTTTTACTTTGCCATTTCTTCTGCCTTTGTCCACCCACACTGCAAATTTCTGTGCACAACTCACTTTTCACAACTCACTTTCCATGAGTGATTTAACCTGATCTTCCTCACTCTCCAGTTTAATGACATCAGGTTACGTTTACATTCATTCACTCTTACAGGTTAGATTTTCATGAGTTTGATATGCTTGTTCATTCCATTTTCTTAAAACAGTTTCAGGGGCTGGGAATTTTTTTTTAATCTTTCAGCAACATCTAATAGAATGCTTGAAAGTAGTGGGCACAAAAGGGCAAACACCAAATATTTTTATATTAAGAAGAAGTTCTTTCCATTACTTTCTTCTCATCCCAGTTCTAATATCCTGTTTTCAGTTAAGTCCTGCCAACCTATCTTTGAAATATTTTGATTATCCATTTCTCTTCATTGATACTGCCACCCCCATGATAAGGTCAGGCCACCATCCTCTGTGACTAGGATCACCATAGCAGCCTTCCTCTGGTGTTTCCCTTCTTCTCTTATCCCTTCTAATATAGTCCCAATAGCAGATGGAACTCTGTTATAAAAGTATAATAGCATCTGCAAGCCCTTCAGTGGATCCCATCTCAGTTTACCTTGGACTCCAAGGTGTTAATTTGTATCACCTCACCTTTGTGCTACCTACCTGCTGACCCCTTCACCCACATCCCTGCTTTAGTTCAGCCACATGGGTCACCATTTTTATTGTATTCTGCACACATATTTAATTCTTTTCCTCCATAGAGCCCTTATGCATGTGGTTCCTTTTGTCTGGAAAACTCCCCCCCCCCCCCCGAACTTTGTGCAGGGTTTGCATTTTTCAACTCAGGTTTCAGCTTATATGTCACCTTCTTTTTTTAATATATATTTTTTAGTTGGAGATGGACACAGAATATCTTTAATGTGGTGCTGAGGATCGAACCCAGTGCCTTACACATGCCAGCAAGTGCACTACTGATGAGCTACAGTCCCAGCCCTTCTATGTCACCTTCTTGGTGAAGATCTCCCTGACTACTCTTCCTAAATAGGTCCATCCAGCTCAACACCATTTCTTATTTTCAAATTGACTTTTTTTTCATTTTCCCACAATTTTTATAAGATAAAATGCATAAAATAGCAAATACCTGCGTACACATCTCCCAGAATTAATATGTTGAGAGTTTGTCATAATTGCTTCAGATTTTCCTTTAAATAAAAGAACATCATGGGCTTGGGCTATAGCTCAGTGTGCCTATCATGTGTGAGTCATTTGTTTTGATCCTTAGCACCACATAAAAATAAATAACATAGGGGCTGGGGTTGTGACTCAGTGGTAGCACACTTGCCTAGCATGCAAGAGACACTGGGTTCAGTTCTCAGCACCACATACAAATAAATAAAATAAATGTCCATCAACAACTAAAAAATATTTTAAAAAGCAAACAAACAAATAAATAACATAAAGGTATTGTGTCCATCTACAACTAAAAACATTTTTAAAAAAGAAAACATCATGGATTGTTAGTCTCTTGTGTGTAAATTCTCTAGTTTCCTCCTTCCCTCTAAGCAGGCACCTATTATGATGTTGGTATATATCTTTCCTTTTTATATGCTTTTGTTACCTGTTAATGTGCCTACTTTATGTAAATGGCATCATATCATATTTGAGCTTACAGCTTTCTTTTTTTCATTCAACATTATATTTTTGAATGATATTCATGTTGATATCAGATCTGATCACTGATTTGAACTGCTCTATAGTATTCCTGTGTGGATATTTTACAGTTTATTTATATTCGTTTTTACTAGAGTTCCTACACATGGTAAGTACCCCCACAAAACTGGCAGAATTTACTAAAATAAATGACTTATTTTATAAACACTTAAAAATTAGATATTAAACCAAAGAAAGATGACTGTTTTTGCATTTCTCTGTCCATGTTCTCTTATGCATTAGCTTATTAATCTTTATTACATCCCTGTAAGATAAGCCTTTTTATCATAAACATGGCACAAATAAAGGAAGTGAAGTACAGAGAAGTGAAGTCATGTGCCTAAAAGGTTTAGGAGGTGTAACAATACACCTTCCCCTGAAGCTTTAAACTACAGACCTCCTAAAAAAGGAACCAATGCTTACTCTAAATTTGCTGAAGTCAGAGAGTACATATGTCTTTAGCAATGAAGGACAGACTTGATATTTTCATGTGAATATAAAATTGTATCATAAAGAATTTGTAAATTGGGAAATGAGATTATTTTCTTCTTCCTATTAAATAATGATTGAAGAATGTTTTAAAAACTAAAATTCATCTTTATAAAGAGGCTTCATATGAATTAATATGAGGAAAAAAATGAAAAACAAGATTTATAATCAACCATGGGAGGGGACCAATTTGTAAAGAACAAAAAAGAAAAGTGTTTTCTACAAAAAGAACTTTAAAATATTGCTATCAGTAACAGCAATTCAACAATGTATTTGAAAATAAATTTTAGGCAACTGTGTATGTATGATATCTAACAATTTCTCATTATATAAATGTTTTTCCATCTGACCATATAATGTATGTGCTTTGGGGAAATAAAATTCAAAAACTATTTAAATAGTAATTTAACAAATAGATTTTTCTTGTCACTGAAGTAGATAGCCACTTTAAATTAAAACAGTGGCTTAAATATGGTCTGATATTGTGTTTTATATTCCTAAAGAAAGTGATAACCTTAAGTCACACTAGTCCAGCCTTATTTCTTATGATTCTCATTCCAAAGTAACAGGAAATTGAACTTATTTTGAGTGAGTACTAATTAGTACTAAAATACTAAATAGTATCATGAAAATCATGTCTCCAATACATGTCCTGAATGTATAAAGAATTTCTATTTATAAATTATTTTAAAATTCTGGTTAGAGAATGGGCAAAGGACTTACCTAGATATTTTTCCAAAAAAACGGCCAAAAAGGTACTCAACACCACTAATCCTTACAGAATGAGATGTGCATGGTAGCCAAAAGGTGGAAGGAATCCCAAGAATTCATCAATAGATGAGCAGATAAACAAAATGTGGTACATATATACAAAAGAATATTGTCATCTCTTATATGTAAGCATCACTGATAATGGTGTTGTACTAAATTTTCTTCCAGTTTTCTTCATAAGATGTAATTTATTCTTTTATGGTTGATAATTTTTTTTTTGTGTCAGGTACATTTATTTAAAAAGATAAAGGCAAAAACACTGACAATCAATGAAATGCATAAATGGAGAGTTGTATTTTTTTTTTATTGGTCGTTCATAACATTACATAGTTCTTAATACATCATATTACACGGTTTGATTCAAGTGGATTATGAACTCCTGCTTTTACCCCGTATACAAATTGCTGTATCACATCAGTTACCCTTCCATTGATTGACATATTGCCTTTCTAGTGTCTGATGTATTCTGCTGTCTGTCCTATTGTCTACTATCCCCCCTCCCCTCCCCTCCCCTCCCCTCCCCTCCCCTTTTCTCTCTCTACCCCTTCTACTGTAAATCATGTCTTCCATTTGTATTCTCTTGACTTACCCCTCCTTACCTCTTATATGACATTTTGTATAACCCTGAGGATCGCCTTCCATTTCCATGCAATTTCCCTTCTCACTCCCATTCCCTTGAGAGCTTGAGAAGAATATTTACAGTAAACAGGGATGAGAGGTGGGAGGGAATGGGAATGGTTGATAATTTTTATGCTTTTATTATATTTTATTTTTCTGTGGTGCTGAGGATCAAACCCAGCGCCACACACTTGCTAGGTGAGAACTCTACAAGTGAGCCACAAGCCCAGCCCAACAATGTTTTTCTATTACTGATAAAACTTGCTATTATGAACATTCTTTTGTGTAAATTACTTTAACAATATTTATTGAACATCTACTATGTGCCAGGTACTGTGATTTTTTTGTCCTAAGCAGAATTCATTTTGACACAATGTACACAAATGGAGCATAAATTCTCATTCCTTTGGGTGTACATGGTGCTGAGTCACACCAGTACTGTAATTATACATATATACATAAGCTAATAGTGTCTGTTTAATTGTAATGTCCTTCCCATCCCCAATGCTTCACCCCTCCCTTCACTCTCCTTTGCGCTATCCAAAGGTCCTTCATTCTTCCCTACCCCCACTCCCACTGTGGATCAGCATCCATTTATCAGAGAATATATTCAGCCTTTGGTTTCTTGGAATTGGCTTATATCATTTAGCATGATGTTTTCTAGTTCCACCATTACACCTGCAAATGACATAATTTTATTCTTGTGCATGTCTCTTGGTAGACTTATGCAGTTAATTACTGTGTAGTACATATTCAGGGATAGAAATGTTTTGTCATCAAGTATGTATATCTTCAAGTTTAAGAAATAATACTAAGCAGTTTTCCAAACTAGTACAGATTTTACTGCTATTAGAATACATAAAAGATCATGTTGCTCTTTATACATATTTTCAATTATTAAGTTCTGTCATATATATGTATGTAATGGTATCTTGTGGTTTTAATTTGTATTTCCTTGAGTAGTAATAATGAGATTGAATATATTTTCACTGGCCATTTGGATAAACTTTTGTGGAGTTATTAAAATTTTTCCCCATTTTAAGTATCTTCTCTTGGCTTATCTTTCCATTCTACACTTCTTCTTGTTTTTCAAATCTGCCACGCTTGAATTAAAACTAATAATATTCCATATTTATGCCAAGGATTATAGTTTTGTTGATTACACATGGGTGGTTTCCTTGTAAAAATTATTTAAAACTTTAAAGTACCTAGTAAGAGAGAGTAACTGCTATCCTTAAATAAGAATCAAAACTAATCAATGAGTTTCTTTTCTCACTTCAAGTGCCCACGCACTTTCCTTTAATCTTTTAAAAGCAGGAGGGACTACCAAAGAGTCATGTGGGAGAAGGAGATTTTCTGGAACCATCCAATCTCATTTCCCTCCACAAGTGCTACTAATTTCCATTGATTTCAGCTATTATCAGAGCACTTTCGTCTACTTTCAGATTGCTTTTGATTTTTCAGGTGTGATTCCAACAAATATTGTTCACTGAAATTTTCTTCTCAAACATTTTTAAAAAGCAAATGAATTTTCTGCTTAACTATTTTGTACTTGCTTTCTTTTGGGGGAGTTCTGGGGATTAAACTCAGTGGCAATCAATTAATGAGCCACATCTCCAACCCTATTTTGACTTTTCCTTCCAAAAGAGTCTCGCTAATTTGCTTGGTGCCTCACCATTGTGGAGGAATCTGGGTTTGAACTTGTAATCATCCTGCCTCAGCCTTTTGAGCTGCTAGGATTACAGGCAGACCTGGCCTAATTTACTTCTTTCGATTATGTTGCTTCAGAGAGCCTGTTTACACTTTTTCCATCTAGTTGTTTTAGTAAAAATATTAAATAAATGTCAGAATAATTATTGTACATACATTTTAGGCACATAGTCAAGAAATTGATTTGGTGATTTCTTTCTTTTTTGTATAGTTTGATTTTGCTGTCAGCACTGAAAACTGAACCCAAGAGTGCTCTACCTCTGACCTGCATTCCCAGTTTTTTGTTGTTGTTGTTTAATATTGAGATAGTTACCCATTCTGGCTTCCAACTTTCAATCCTTATGCCACAAGCCTCCTGTGTTTCTGGAATTAAAAGGATATATTTGTTGTTGTTGTTGTTGTTGTTGTTGTACATGCTCTAAATTCCTCACTCTCTGTGGCATCATGATGCTCTTTTTAAATTAATTTTGATTGCTGCCTTTTTTCAGGGGAAGGAGATGCTGTTGGAAAATATGTTTTTTCATTACTTGTAATTTTTCCTTTATGAAACAGGTTACATAAAAGCATCTTGTAGTCCTTGATTCTTGCCAGTTTATCTACAAAATTTAGAAGATGTAATGTCACACAATAAATGTTCAATGAAAGTTTTGAACAGGTGACTGTAAAAGGCAAGGAAAGTGTGTCCATAGATTTCATGGAAAGGGTTTTTACTCTAATATTAAAAAAAAAAAAAACTGTCCCTAATGGTTCTAGAAAAATCACATACTCATAATTTCCTCCTAACGTCTTAGATGCTGTTTTCACTCTAATTTATGTAGGCAAATAAATCTGGAACCATGGTGAAGAATCTGTATACTGATTTTACAAACAGCTCTTACTGTTGTTTCCTTTACATAGTACTTCCCTACATTCTCATTGTATTTCAGTTTAAAAAGGTTTTAGGGGAAGTGTGATATGGGCCATGAATAATTCACATGATGATTGAAGTCTGCATATTCCTTTCCTCATTTGGAAATTTTTAGGAGACTTAAAACTTCTTCAAAATCTCATTCTGGTTGAATAAATTATATGGTAAATTTACTGGTATCTGATTTCCATAGTGAGATAGTCAGGATTATTTACAGAAATAGAAAAAAAAAAACATTGTATCCACACACCACACATTCATTCTTGTACAGACATAAATATGACTTATGTTAAGAAATTGGCTTATGCAATTATAAAAGCTGAGGAGTTGTAGAATCTGCAGTAGGAAAGCTGGGGATATAGAAGAGGAAGAGGGAAGATATGTTCCAGTCTAAACATCAGACAATTCAAGATCAAAGAAGAACTGATGTTTCAGTTTTTGTCCAATGGCAGAAACAAAGCAGAAAAAGATGTTTCTGTTCAGGTAATCAGGTGTGAGAAGCTCCATATTACTTACTCAGTTAATCATAATATTTTGTTCTATTCAAACATTCAAATTGGGTAAGAGCTACCACAGTAAAAATGGTAATCTGCTTTCACACTCTACTGATTCAAATCAGTCTCATTAAAAAATCACCTTCATGTGCATCATCTGAATAATATTTGACCAAACATATGGGGACAAGTGGCTCAGAGGAATCCATGCATAAACTTAATCACTAGAAATGCACGTGCATGCTTATTCATAAAAAAATTTATTATATTTTCATTTCCTGAATGCCACTGATTGAAAGAAAAGTGAGATCATTTTAAAATTATGTTAGCCACTGATTTAAAGACAAATGAGATCATTTTACAATTATGTTAGCCATAATATACTTAGATATTTTTTATTTATATATACACACAAGTCTCACTCTGATTATTGTATCTTCATCTCTTAGATATAGCAAAAAAAATTACCAAATTTCAAGGCTTTAAACATAAAACTGTGTAACCAAAATCTGGTATTTTCTCTGCAAGTAAGAAATTTAGATATTTTAATGATCAAATCTCATCATTCTGTGTACAGCTTATATTAATTTCTTCATTATTTTCTTTATTTTATGTTGTTTATCATTTGATTTTGAGTCATTAGTATTTTTCATCCTGTCTAATTAGAAAATGATAGACTAAAATCTTATTAGAAATGAGACAATTTAGTAACATGTTGTGCTAATTTTAAAACAAAATTAATCTTTTAATTTGCCTTAGGATCCATGTTTCTTATTTAGAGATATGAAGCATAATATTTTATGGAATATTATACATTATATTATGAATTGTGTACATTGTTGTATCTTTTTATTGCACTCTTTTATATAAAAAAGACATTCACACTACAGTTGATTTCCTAATATAAGAAAGATATTTTGATTTCACTGTGAAGCTATGCATTTCATCATTGCACCCTCTGTATACAATCTTGTTTACATTCTATATAAAAACACAATTTTATATACAAAAGTCACAGTGCAATTAGGCTCCTATGTGGAAACAACCAGAGTCACCAAACCAGTGAGCTATATCCCCATTTCTTTTAATTTTATTTTTTTTTAATTTTTAGACAAGTTCTAAGTTGCTGAGACTGTCCTTGAACTTGTAATCCTCCTGCCTCAGGCTTCTGAGTTATTGGGATTGCAGGCATGCATCACTATGCCTAGCTGAATTTACATTTTACAAATAAATTGGCATGAATATTTACATGTACCTATATTTTTGTATTGAAGGATTTTGGTAAAATTACTGAATGATAGAAGATGTGCATTTAAAATATTACGTGTTTCACAGTTGTTAGCAGGTATTTACATTGTGTTTCTGATTTCAAAGAAATTCTTCTGAAGATTGAACATAATGAACAATCTCACTTTAGATTAATTTGTTTTTAAACAAAGGTACCAATATTTTATATCTGAGGAAAACTTTCCAACTTTTTGTTAGTAATATTTTTAGACATGAGTAGGTTTTGAACTACATCAAAATTTTGTATAAAATTGTTTTTTACATGATTCTGACAGACCCTATTTAATGTTCTTCCAAAACTTTCCTGATTCTATTAAATTAAATTTGGAGCAAGTACAGATATAAGATGTCCAAATTTTGAGTAAAATCAAGATTTTGTCAGAAAAAAAGAAAGAATAAAGTCAGTAGGAGGAATGTGCAGAAGATGCCATATTGAGCAGAACTTTTATTCAAAATGTGATGAAATAAATACAGACATGCAATGAGTCCTCTGAAGGCTATATAAGCAACTTGTAACTGGAGGATCAAAATGTATCCAGGAAAAGACTATCAGAAAATTGACAAAAGTGACAGCTTTGGCAATGGATCAATAGGAGACATCATTCTCTTGAGGCTAATTCTAAAATGATCAAAAAGTTGCAATACCAGATTTGGAAATAAAGATGTGGTTAATAATAGAAGCCAAAAACAGCAGACCCAGAAAAAAATTTTGCAGAATTTCTCAGTGAAGATGGAAGTGGGGAGCAAGATGATGGATATGGAGCCTTTAAATTATGTTCTATTCAATTTTTAATAAAGTTATCAATGTAACAACAATAACAACAAAAAAACACAGGTTTTCCAAATAACTCTCATTGGATTAGAACTGAATTTATTAATTTAACATAATTAGCATGTTAAACATTAACTGACGGATAAAACATCAAACTTAGTATGTTGATCTTATAGCCAGCTACTTTTCAAGCTGTCTTAATAATTATAAAAGTTAAATGTCCATTTTCTCAAAGAGTGTATTGAGTTTTACTTTTTTGCTCAAATTCTTCTAAATATTCTTATTTTAAGTATACTTTTGCCTTGAGAGACAAGGCTAAAATATACTTAAAATAAGAAAATCTATTCTAGCAGATATTTATGTATGGTCTCTTATACAAGCACACCAAATCAAGATGATGTTTTGCTTCATATTTGTTGTCCTTTTGAAAAATGGAAACTAATTTTAATAGGTTAATTGATTTATACTTCTGATTTTTAAAAATAATTTCCTAGTCACTAATAGACATTGAATATTATTAAATATGTTTCATCTGCCTATTAATACTCATCAGTTTCTGTTCATTATGTGACAAATTACATTGGTAGATACAACAAAATCTGGTCATCATTGAAAAAGCCCTTGTCTGTGATATATATAGTTAAATATACAACTGAAACAGTTGAGAAGCTCCTTACTACTTACTCATGGGAGAGTTTGCTATTTTGTTCTATTCAAGCATTCAATTTAGGTAAGAGCTACCACAATAAAGATGTTGATCTTATACCCACCTACTTTACAGTTAACATTTTTTTCTATTTTTTTCTTTTTTATTATTTTAATTGACAGATAAAATTGTATTTCTTTCTTTCTTTCTTTATTATGTACAACAAGTTTTGAAGTATGTATGCATTATGGAATAATAAAATCTTATTTATTAACATATGTATTACGTCTCATATTTATTATTTTTGTTGTGAAAACACATACTATCCACTGTCCCAGAATTTTTCAAGTTAAGCTATATGATTATTGACTATAACTAACATGAAGTACAACAGAACTTTTAAAATTGTTACTCTTAACTGAGATTTTTGTCTCCTTTGACCAAAATCTCTCTATCAACCCTCCCACATCCACCTCAGACCCAGGTAAGCACCATTCTGCAGTTCAATGGGAAATAATTTTAGATTGTACTTACAAGTAAAATCATGGGGTTTATCTTTCTGTGCATGGTTTTAATTTAATAATGGCATGCCTTCCATGTTTATGTATCTTCTCACAAAGACCAGGATTCTCTTTAGTTTAATGATTGAATATTATTCTATTGTGTGTATGTACCATTTCTTTATCCATTCATCTATTAATAGATCCTAAGGTTGATTCTTTACCTTGGATATTTTCAATAGTGCTGCAATGAAAATTAGAGTACAAATGTCTCTTAGACATACTTATTTCATTCCTTTGGGACATATATAGCCAATAGGGATTGCTGGATATGTGGTAGTTCTTGAAGTCTAATGAAGACAATTCTATAATCAAAAGGAGGGGGATAAATAGGTTTTAAATTATTCCTTTGTCTCTGTCAGTTCTGTTGCTGTGGTGTTTCTGCCAGAACTGGCCCTGCAGTCTGGTAATGAACAGCTTTTATTATAACATGATCCCAAACTCTGAGTCTTCATGGTAACACACACTTAGACTCAATAGTTACAACACTCTTTTTAGTTCTTATGCACTCATGATTTTTTATTTAACAATTGTTTCCAAGCAGCAGCACTCTGCTTTGGCAACTTAGCCTCTAGCTTTGGCCAACAAATGTTAAACACTCTGACCTTGTCCCCATTGTAGGAACCTGATTCCTATTAGCCTTGCCCTTTCTGGTGAATTATCCTTTGAGGACTTTTTTTTCTGTCATAAAATTAAAATCATTCAAAGCTATTAGAGAGCTTCAAGTAATTTCACTGGAAGATACCAAGAGTTTTTTGTCAATGTGGCTAATAGATCTGTTCCCTGAATCCTTCCATCCCTTGAAATAGATTTTCTTTAACTGCAGGGAGCCCCATATCTATGTTTTCCAGGGTGGGTGCCAACTTTTGAATGGCACTTCTAATGGTTTTCCGGAGCAATGAAAAATTTACAAGCTGTTGGAATCACTGCCTAAAGTTTTGAGCATTTATTAAGTTCTATCTCAAAAGGAAGAGATTAAGTAGATTCATTGAATGCAAGAGAGCTAAGCCCCATCATGACTCCTCAGCATCCATTGTGTTAAAGAGGAGTTTGTGTTCCATGTCAGTTGGAGATCAACATGGAAACGTAGCTACTCTTACAAAGATCTGCTGGTTCTGTTCAACTAGGTAGGGAAGAAATGGTAGTCGACCAAGCCAGTACTTGGCATTTGTTAATTTCTTGCCTTTGATGCTATTGATTAGTCTCACAGAAGGGGATGATTATATTCTTTATTAAAGGAGATGTTTATAAATAGATTTATAAATTAATTGCTGATTTGCTCTGAGTTATAAAGCACAAAGAAGAGCCCAATTAATAATGAAAGTTAGGACACAAGCATTTTTTAAAATAATTTTAACTTTTGAATATTAGAATCTGTGAAAAATACACATTAGTTCTAGGTCAGTTTTAAGTAGTGAAGTATGTCATTATTTTACTATTTTGCTTAAAATGTTTCAATATTATCTTGGTAAATCTCAATAACAACCAGGTGAACTAAAGTTATACAACCCTAATTTTTTAGAAGGCTTTTAAGCCTAAGGGAAAGTACTTGTGCAAGAACAAAAAGCTATTTTTTACAGACAGAGAATTTTCTGAGTTCAAGACACACTAGTTAATATATGTACCTGTCTTTCTCTCAATTCATGATCATTTCATCTTACTTTTTCTTTTTAATTACAAGTTATGAGTACAGAGACACATGCATTTACCCCAGCCACTTGGGAACCTGAGGCAGGACAGTTGCTTGAGCCCAGGAATTTAAGATCAGCCTGACCATCATCATGAAAAACCATCTCAAAAACAGAACAACACTGTACAAATAATTTTCAAGTTAATAAAATGTTTATACAGCATACAGATTTGGAGAGCATATTAAAAAGTTCTGATACTAGATCTAAAACATTAATAAGTATTGAAAGGTATTTGGTCAATGTTTTCATCTGAATATTAAAATACCAATTTTATTACTTTTCAAAACATAGCAACAGGAATCTAATTCTTTGTTATATGAAAGCATAATCTAGAACATCAGTAAATTTCAATCCAGGTAAGACTCACAAAAGTGAGTTACTCTTGGTGTTCATGCCCTGTGTAAATAAGAGTAAGAAAGTTTGATCACAAAAGAACAGTGGAAAAAAATAAATGTTCAAATTCCATTCATATTTTTCTTAATATCTTTCTTGATCATATAGAATTCAGGAGTTAGTAATTAATTATAGGAAATTTATCATCTAAATGATATTGTGAAGAAATTCTACATTAATTTTGATTCTGAAATTTTATGTCTTTGCAGAAGTAAGAATAATATTTTTAAATTAGTACATTGTGTTTTGTATATGGTCACATGATAACAAATTGTCCTTGTTATAAAAAAAGGTGTTCTTGTCAACTATTAATATCAACTCCTATTGAATGACCAAATTAGTGAATTTCACAGTGATATTTCTATACACTCATATACAATACTTGAATCCTGACCACTCTCCTTAATTCCAATTTTCCCTACTCTCTCTTTTTCATCCCCAGTTACCATCCCTATTCTTTAATATTCCCTCCATAATTTCTCTTTCCAGATACCATATGTTAGGAAGAGAATATGATAATTGGATTTTTTTCTGATTTTTTCACCTTAACATGATGACCACCCTTTTCATCCATTTTACAGTTTTTTCTTCGTTTCTTTTATTAACCTTTTCATGTGAGGTTTGAATTATACCATTTCCTACTATCCTGGGCCTTTAAATTTCTACTCATAAATCTAATATTTTTCTGATGTGTTTATAATTGCTTTGGCCCTTATTATAGATTTCAGTTTACCTTTGGTAATTTTATAGACTATGATTTGGAGAGGTTCTCATATGGCCATGTCCACTTGGTATTCTAAAATCTTATACCTGGATGTCCATAACTTTCACAATATAAAAGAAATAGTTACTTTTGTTCACTGAGAAAATTTGCATTGCCTGCAGCCTGTACCTCTTCTCCATTGTGTGTACCAGTGATTCATAAAAGTAGTCTATGAATTGTGTCTAGTGGGTTTGTAAGTTGTTTACAATTGTTTTAATTGTTATTGATATTGTGTGAATGTGATATTTCATCACCTTCAAGCTATGATATTTTTCTTTCACTTGATCTAGTTTGTGGGTCTGACTTCAACTGGATATTTTTAATTTGAGGCATTGGGCTCTTCATTTTTAAGATTTCTAATTGTTTCTTTTCCAGAATCTGTATTGAATTTTTTTTCCATGTCCTGCATTGTTTTCCTTCATTTACTCAGTTTTTCTTTGCTTCATCTTTGAATTAATTCACAATTTTAAACCCCTTTTCCAAACTTTTTTTCTGGCACTTTTGTCTATTGCATTATCTTTGGAAAGAGTTTCTAGAGTTATGAACTATGAAGCAGTCATGCTACCTTGCATTTTACCTTTCGTATATTTCTGTATTGAAATTTGAACATTTTCAGGGATATATATCTTTTCCACATTTATGTGAGTGTCTGCTAAGGAAATAGATTTCCCTGGATGATGTGTCCTGTGCTATTGGTTAAACGTGTAATGTTGAATTCTTTTCCAAATGGTGTCTGTATTGTAGTTTCCTATGTCTTATCTATGACTCCTGAGTTGTGATAGTTTGCACTGTCAAGTAACAACTTTTTGTGTTGGTGTTGTGAGAGTGGAGTCACGTTATTGGACTAGTAATATAGGCAGTAGAGTATCTGAAATGCATTTTCTGTTGTGGTTCTTCCAAACTTGTCAATAATGTGCTGTCTGCAAATACATTGGAGAGACCTAGGCTGAGGACCTGAATAAATGAAGATCTCATACCTGCATAATTCCATAAGAGTTGCTTCATTTATTTTTAGTTTTGCTTTAGGATGTTCACACCATTTAATTTTAGTCATCTCTATTCATTACTAAATGGGTGTGTTAGGTGAAAACTTTTTATCTCTGTTCTTATTTTTAATTTCTTTCAGCACCAGGTTTTATTTTTATTTTTGAAGATATATATGACAGTATAGTGTATTTTGTACATACATGGGATATAACTTATTCTATTTACAATCAGAGAGAACATTTGACATTTGGTTTTTTGGTATTGGCATATTTTACTTGGTATAATAATCTCAGATTCCATCCATTTACCAGCAAATGCCATAAATTTCATTATTCTTTAAGGATGAGAAATACTCCATTGTGTATATATACCACATTGTCTTTAAATTTCATCTTTTGAAGGCCACCTAGGTTGTTTCCATAGCTTAACTATTGCTGGGCTGCTGTAGATATTGATATGGCTGTGTCACTGTAGTATGTTGATTTTAACATACTACAGTGTGTTTTGGTTATATATGTAGGCCCAACTCTCCATCATGTCAGTTTAGGAACTGACTTCCTCAACAAGACTTCTAAATTGCAACAAATAAAATCAAGAATCAACTGGGTTGATAACTGGTTGAATGGGGTTTCCATTCCAAATTTTCTGAGGAATCTCTGTACTGTTTTCCAGAATGCTTGCACAAATTTGCAGTCTCACTAGCAATGTATGAGTGTAACATTTTTTTCACATACTCTCCAGCATTTATTGTGACTTGCATTCTTGATAATTACCATTCTGACTGAACCAAGAGTGGAATCTCAATGTAGTTTTAATTTGCATTTTTCTAATTGTTGGGACTTTGAGCATTTTAAAAATATATTTGTTGACCAGTTGTATTTCTTGTTCTATTAACTACCAGTTCAGATTCTTTGCATATTTATAGACATCCTGTGCCCACTAGAAGAGAATATAGGCCCAACTGTATTGGGTTATTTGTATGTTTGGGTTAAGTTTTTTGATTTTTGTCCATGGGGGCAAGTACTAGGGATTCAACTCAAGGGCATTCAACCACTGAGCCACATCCCCTGCCCTATGTTTTGCATTTTATTTTTATTATTTTTAGTTATAGATGAACACAATTTATTTACTTATCTATTTATTTGTTTTTTATTTATTTATTTTTATGTAGTGCTGAGGATCAAACTCAGGGTCTCACACCGGCAAGGCAAGTTTCTAACACTGAGCCCCAGCCCCAGCCCTGTTTTGAATTTTATTTAGCCACAGAGTTGTTTAGTACCTCTTGATGCTCCTGTTTCAGCCTCCTGAGCTGGTTTTTTGAGTTTTTTACATATCCACAAGACTAATGTTCTGAGGTGCAGGTGGTAAAGATTTTCTCTCATTTTGTAGGCTCTCTGTTCATGTTCCTGATAATTTTCTTTGCTGTGAGAAATCTTTTTACTTTGTTACCTTTCCATTTATTGATTATTGATTTTATTTGTTGCAGTTTAGAAGCCTTATTGAGGAAGCCAACATGATGGAGAGTTGGGCCTATATTTTCTTCCATGGGTACAGGATATCTGGTCTAATGCCTAAGTTCTTGATGTACTTTGTGTTGAGTTTTGTGCAGGAATAGGGATATGGGTTCAATTTGATTCTGCCATATACATATTTCCAATTTTCTCAGTACAACTTGTTTAAGAGGCTGTCTTTTCTTTCAATGTATGTTGTTGGTGCCTTTGTCTAGTTTGAGATAATAATATTTATGTGATTTCTGTAATGTTTTCTGTGTTCCATTGGACTTTTTGCCTGTTTTGGTGTCAAAACCATGCCATTTTTAGCACTATATTATAATTTGAGATTGGATATTGTGATGCCTGCTGCCTCCTTCACTTTTTTCACTAAGGATTGTTTTGAATATTCTGGGCCTCTTGTTTTTTCAAGTGAATTTCATAACTGCTTTTTCTATTTCATTGTAAAATATCATTGACATTTTAATAGGAATTGCATTAAATCTATAGAATTTTGGTAGTATGGCAATTTTGATAACATAAATTCTGCCAATCCAAGACCATTGAAAATCTTCCATCTTCTAAGGGCTTCTTCAATTTCTTCCTTTAGTGTTTGGTAATTGTCATAAAAGAGGTCTTTCACTTCTTAGATTGTTTCCCAATTATTTTGTTTTTCTAATTTTTTGAGCCTATTGTGATTCATCAGCTGATACATAATTTGTGTACAAGATCATAATTGATTTATGGGTGTTAATTCTATAACCTGCTACTAAGCTGAGTTTGTTTATGAGTTCTAGAAGTTTTGTGGTGTAGTTTTAGAATCTTGTTGTTGGCAAATAGGGACACTTTGAGCTCTTCTTTTTCTATTTATATCCCTTTAATTTATTTAACCAAACTGCTCTGGTTAGAATTTCAATATTCATATGTTGAATAGAAGTGGTAAAAGAGGGCACCCTTGTCTTGTTCTAGTTTTTAGAAATAATTCTTCATTTTTTTTCCATTTGAAATGATGTTAGTCTTGGGTTTTGGGGAATAGAGCTTTTAAAATGTTCAGTTATGTTCCTATTATCCCTCGTTTTACTACCATTTTGAACATGAATGGGTGCTGTATTCTGTCAAATGCTCTTTATTCAATTATTGAGATAATTATGTGATATTTTTAAGTCTATTTATGAGTTATGTTTTGATTTTCATAGGTTGAACCAACCTTGCATCTCTGTGATGAACTCCACTTGGTCATGGTGCACTATGTTTTTAATATGTTTTTGTATGTAATTTTTCAGTATTTTGTCAAGAGTTTATGCATATATGTTCATCAGAGATATTTATCTAAAGATTTATTTCATTGAGGTATCTTTGTCTGGTTTTGTTATCAGGGTGATTCTTCCTTCATAGAATGAGTTTGGAAGTGTTCTATCCTTTTCTATTTAATGGAATAATTTGAGGAGTTTTGGGTGTAATTTCTTCTTTACAGATTTGGTAGGAATTGACATAGAATTTATCTACTCATGGAATTTTCTTTATTGGTAGCTCCAAATATTGATCCATGAAAAATAAGTGGCTTCAAAAATGCTAGTAGTCTCTGGGCTCAGTAGTACATGCCTATAATCCCAGCAGCTTGAGAGGCTGAGACAGGAGAGGCTGAGTTCAAAGCCAGCCTCAGCAATGGCTAGGTGCTAAGCAACACAGTGAGATCCTTTCTCTAAATAAAATAATGAATCAAGGATGAGATGTGGCTCAGTGGTCGGGTACTCCTGAGTTCAATCCCCAGTAACAAAAAAAAATGCTAGAAATGAGAAAAAATATGAATTTGTATAAATGCCCATAAATCATTCAGGTCACAATTAAACAGAAAAAGAAAACAATACATTTGAACATATATATATATACATATATATATATATATATATATATATATATATATATATATTTATATATATTTATATTTATATTAGTGCTTTTGTGGTGCCAGCATAGCATCATGAAATTGAGGTACATTCTCTGTGAGTTGGGTACATTTAAAGCTGTTGTCTTCCATTTTTAGTGCTTTTGTTCATCAGAATAGGACATGAGGACATATAAAATGCATACTGAAGCATGCTGAAGAAGTGTGGAGTCTATAAAAGACTTCCACTTATGAGGAGGATTGGGAAAATTGACATCATATTGTATAACACAGTGCTAAATGGACCATCCTGCTCTCCTGGGACCAGATAAACTCTTCTTAATGGAATTTTACAGTCTCAAGAAATTGTAGTTTGGGCTGGGTTTTTTTGGCTCAGCAGTAGAGCACTCACCTAGTACATGCAAGATGCTGGGTTCAATCCTTAGTACCACATAAAAATAAATAAAATAAAGGTATTATGTCCAACTACAACTAAAAACATATTTTTAAAGAAGTCATAGTTTATAAAATTCTCATCAAAAAGTCTTCTACATTTACCTTGCCATGGGAAATAAGACTCAAATTTGAATAGAATGCATGAATTGAAATAATTCTCTTCTTTTGAGTGGTGAATATAAATTCAGCCTGTATCATTTTAACAGTACAATTTTTTTTAAAAAATCATCATTCATCATCATAGTCATCATCATCTCCATTATAGTTATCATCATCATTATTTATTTCGCTGTTGGGGATTGAAGCCAGAGCTCATACATTCTATGCTATACAGTACCACTTATCTCTTTCCTCTGTCCTACCAGTAAATTCTCTCAGAGGAAATGCCACAAGATTCACATTGTTTTTTTTCTTTGATTGTTGTTGTTATATTATTTTGTTTTGTTCTATAATGTAAATGAAGTGGGAAAGATTTTCTTCTCCTATGTGGATAGACAATGTTTGGCTCCTTCTGAAAGCATGAGTGAGTTAATAGTCTATGTAAATATTTTATTGTATCAGCTACTACATAACAACTTACTGATACCTTTCTAGTGCTTCTTTCTACATTTACCCATGACAATGTGGTGTGGATAAGAGTATATAAACTCTGAAGGTTGCCATCTTTGAACACTTTTACCCTTAAGGGAGGTAAAGTTTTGTTTGTACCACACATAAAATAGAAAAAGTAGCTGGAAGTAAGATATTAGCATATTTGCTCTCTCCTACACTGGAATGTCTTTGTAAGCCATCTTTCCCTGGTCTGTTTACTGCTTTTCTTTAACTTCTGTAAACATTTTTATATATTTGTTGATCATCTGTATTTCTTCTGTGAAGTTCCTGTTGAATTTCTTTGGTCATTTATTAAATGGGTGGTAGTGTTATTATTAGTTTTAAGTTATTATTATTATCATCATCATCATCATCATCATCAAAATCATCATCATTATTTAGTTCTTTTTTTAAAGAGAGAGTGAGAGAGGGGAGAGAGAGAGAGAGAATTTTTAATATTTATTTTTTAGTTCTTGGCAGACACAGCATCTTTGTTGGTATGTGGTGCTGAGGATCAAACCCGGGCCGCACGAATGCCAGGCGAGCGTGCTACTGCTTGAGCCACATCCCCAGCCCCATTATTTAGTTTTTTATTCTGAAGTTAATGCTTTTTCTGAGGTGCAGGTGGCAAAAGTATTTTTCCTATTCTGTTGGTTCCCTTTTCATGTTCTTGGTGTTTTTCTTTGCAATGAAGAAGCTTCTTAGTTTGATGCAGTACTATTTATTGATAATTGATTTTACTTTTTGCAGAAGAGTCTTGCCCTTCCAGCATCTACTATTGGGAGCATGAAGGCACAAAGAAACTGCTCCAAAGACATTTTCAGAGAATTGTTTCTGCTCTATTATGCAGCAAAAATAGCTTCTATAGTGGGTATGTGCCAATATTACAGGATTCTTGAAACCAAGAGTCTAGGAACTGCCTTGTACCAACAGGGGAATAATTTATTGTCAAAGGAGCAGGGAAATGGTGCTTGCCAGTGTTCTGACAACACTCTGTTCCAAAACATAGTGTTGTATGTTAGGACTTCTCTGTTGCACAATGAGCAAGATAGGCATTCTTCTTTGTCGATCCATGGTCAGGCCCACCAATAACTTCTTGTACTTTAGAGATTATATTAAGAAGTCTGTTCCTGAGCTGATATGTTGGAGTTTTTGGCCTACATTTTCTTCCATCAGGAGCAGGGATTCTAGTCTAATACATAAGTCATTGATCCACTTTGAGTTGTGTTTTTTGTGTGGTGAGAGGATTAGGTTTCCATTTAATTCTACTACATATGGATTTCCAATTCTCTCAGCACCATTTGTTGAAGAGGCTATCTTTTCTCCAGCATATTATATTGGTGATTTTGTCTAGTATGAGGTAACTGTATTTATTTGGTTTTGTTTCTGTCTTCTGTTTCATTGGTGGTCTTGCCTGTTTTGTTGCCAAAAGCATACTGTTTTTGTCTTTAGACCTCTGTAGTGTAATTGAAGTCTGATATTGTGATGCCTCATGCTTCATTTTTCTTGCTAGGAATTGTTTAGGGTATTCTAGGTCTCTTGTTTATCTAAGTTATTTCATGATTCCATGTTTTCTGTTTCTGTGAAGAACATCTTTGGGCTCTGGAAGGGAATTGCATTGAAATTTTATAGCACTTTTGGTAGTATGGTCATTGTGACAGTATTAATTCTGACTAAGAACATGGGAAGTCTTTCCATCCCCCAAGGTCTTCCTCAATTTTTTTCTTGAGTGTTATGTAATTTTCATTGTAGAGGTCTTTTACCTCTTTTGTTAGATTTTTTTCCCAAGTGTTTTTATACTATTTTGAATAGGATAATTTTCCTAATTTCTTTTTTAGCTCATTCTTTATTGGAGAATAGAAACAAAATTGATTGATGAGTGTTACGTTTGTATCCTGCAATTTGATGAATTCAATTATGTTCTAAAAGTTTTCTAGTGAGTTTTTTTTGTGGGGGGTGTTCTAAGTATAGAATCATGTCCTCTTTAAATGGAGCTAGTTTTAGCCCTTTCTTTCATTTTGATATCCCTTTAATTACATTCCTTTGCCACATTGCTCTAGCTAGAGATTAAAGGACCTGATTTGTTCAGCTCTCTGTTTATCATTCAATAGTGAATTTGGTTATTCGGTGTTTTATTCCATTATGATCTGATAGATTGCAGGGTATTATATCTACATTTTGTATTTGCTAGGAGTTTCTTTATGTACTAATAGAAGTTGTGAAAGTGGGAATCCCTGTCTCATTCTAGTTTTTAGAAGAAATTCTGTAGTTGTTCTCCATTTAGAATTATGTTGGCATTGGGTTTGTCATGTATAGCTTTTACAATGTTGAGGTTTGATTCCTTAATTCCTGTATTTTCTAGAGTTTAAAGCATGAATGGATGTGGTATTTTGTCAAAAGTAGATGGTGCATCTATTTGGATAATCATGTGTTCTCATCTCTGTGTCTATTTGTGTGATGAATTACATTTATTGATTTCCATTTGTTGAATCAATTTTGTATTCCTGGGATGAAACTCACTTGGTCATGGTGCACTATTTTTTAAAATATATTTTTGTATGGGATTTAGCAGTATTTTATTGAGGATTTTTGCATCTATGTTCATCAAGGATATTAGTCTGAATTTTTCTTTTTTTGATGAGTCTTTGGATTTGGTAGCAATGTGAGATAGGCTTCATTGAATTAACTTGAATAGTTCCCTCTTTTTTACTTTCATGAAATGATTGAGGAGGATTGGTATTGGTTCTTCTTCAGAGATTTGGTAGAAATAGGTTGAGCATCCATCTGGTCCTAGGCTTTTCTTTGTTGGTAGAGTCTTGACGACTTCTTTATTCTCATTATTTGCAATAGATCTGTTTAAATTTTCTATATCCTCTGGTTCAATTTGGGTACTTCATGTTTCCAGGAATTTACTGATGTCTTTAAGATTTTCTAGCTTATTTGGATATAGATATTGAAAAATAGACTCTATTTATGCTCTGTTACAGTAGTGTCTATGATGATATTTCCATTTTCACCATAGATTTTAGTACTTTGCATGTTTATCTCTGTGTTAGCTTGGCTAAAATTTACCAATTTTGTTTATTAAAAAATTGATTAATTTCTTTTTCAATATTTGATTTTATCAGTTTCATCTTTGATTTTTATTATTTGCTTTCTTTTGCTGATTTTAGTGTTTTTCTCTAGGTCCTTAAAATGTAATGTTAGATTATTTGCTTAGTAGTAAAAGAAATAAAGAGTAAAGAGAGAACAATGGAATTTGATTATTTGTAAGAGAAACGAGAGATATAGAAACAAAGGGAAATAAAAGATTTGAAACAGAATAAAAAGCCAATGCAAAATATGCTAATTGAAATCTTTAACCCTCAGAAACAGATAATGGAAAAAATAACTATGTTTAACAATGGCACAAATGAAGAACCAGAAACATATGTAGATGTGCAAATGTATAAATATTCATCATGCATCCATCTGTACACAGAGAAAAACTAAAACAACAATAACAACAACAAAAATAAAAACCTAGTTTGTTACTGAGATTATGTGCTTGTTGTCTGTTCCAAAGTATCTTTCCATATCTCAGTTTCCCTTCTCCATGGAATGGCATAGGGAGCTGTGAGAAGTGCTGTCAGCTGCATCTCCATGATAAGGGTTATGCTGCATTGTACAAGATATACTCAGGGAAGGCAGTGAGGTCCAGTATTTTCCCCAATTGTTTTATTCCATGGGAAGTTACTAGGCATAAATAAATAAATGCACACCTCGTACTATACCTCACTCTTCTCCTCAGGGCTACATTCATGGGACAGTGAAGCCAATCCTTTACCATTCTGTATTTCCAGGGCACTGTTCTTTCTGACATCCTGAGGTCTGTTACCAAGCACCAAGAACCATCAATACTGCTCAATGAGATTTTGAAGCCACTGCCACTGGTTTTGGGCACTGTTGTGTCAAGGGAAGAGAGGAGGATAGGCTCTTTTTGGCTTATCTGACTTGCATTACCTCCAGGAAAAATACTGTCCATGCCAGGAATTTTACTGATTTGCTAGGCTCAGTTTAGGCCTTGTGGCTGGTGTCTGGCAGATTTATGTATCGGACTGAGCCTCAACACATGGATCTAAGTTCTCAGTCTGAGTTGGAGCCACTGCAGTAACAGATGTTTAAATATATCTCCAGCTTCTGCTACCTGTACATAGCAGGCAGACTGGTGGTGACTTTCATTCCACAGTTTAATGAGTAGAAAAACTTGAGTCTGCCCAGGGCAGGCTTGACCCCTGGTCCCAGATTCTGCATTCCAAGACTGTCTGCAGCACTTTTGTTCTTATTATTATTATCTTTTTTAATTTTAGGTGGACACAGTATCTTTATTTTATTTTTACATGATGCTGAGAATTGAACCCAGTGCCTCATGCATGCTAGGCAAACACTCTACCTCTGAGGCATAACACTAGCCCCTTGTCTGCAGCACTTTTCAGTCTTTTCCGTCCTCATGTACTGATTTCCCCCACTCACATCAGAACCTAAGCTTCAGTTCTGTTTCTCATCTTCATCTGATGCACCCCAAATTCCCCAGTTTTCAAGGCTCTCTGTCCAATATTGAGTATCAGGGGCATGCTTTAATCCCCACCTCACAGAGAAGTAATTTTCTCACTCTCTGAAT
Organism: Urocitellus parryii; assembly: GCF_045843805.1. Taxonomy (NCBI): domain Eukaryota; kingdom Metazoa; phylum Chordata; class Mammalia; order Rodentia; family Sciuridae; genus Urocitellus; species Urocitellus parryii. The sequence continues at coordinate 360,469 of NW_027552018.1, read as the reverse complement.
CCCATGTCATGGAGCTGTGAGAAAAGCCACTTCCTGCTTGTCTCCCCTTGTTTGACACTGATATCTTTATCCTATTTTATGTGACAAAGATAAGGTTTTCTTTCATTTTTACAGCTTTTAGTAAAGATTAAGGTTATGGGACCAATAATTTACTTTTAAGTATCAAACTTTTATAATCCCCATGTTTCTTCCTTGCATTTGATAAGTACAAAGTGGGAGACATAGGAATTTTTAATGCATTCATTAATTACCTGTCAGAAATACAATTAATATTAATTCTAAAAATTTCTCCAATATGGGTCTGGAGGAATATTTTATAACAAAACATCAGTGTCATAAGCTTTTAATATTTTTATTTCTATTTTGATTAGATATATATTTAGACAGGCCACTGATTGAGATTCCTTTTAGTTTAACCTTATGTCAGGAATCTGTATATTTAAGGAATGTAGACTTCAAGTTTGGAGACTGCCACTGATTTTTGCAGATGAGAAACTGGGAAATGGATTCCCAGAGGAAGGAGGACATTTACATAATAGTTAGGGAAACAGAGGTACAAATACCAAGACTCTGCTTTTCTGGCAGTCTTTCCCCTTGAGAGTCTGTAAAGGTTTTAAAATGCTTCCTAGTTTATGAGGACTTGAATAAAGTGGGAATGACACAGGAAAAAAATCAATTTTATAATTTATTTCAATGTGTCTGAAAGATGTATTCTAATAACATTTAGAATACATCTTTCAGACAAATTTTGTAGCTTTCAAAATTTTTTTAAAGTTCCAGAGAACTCTTCGCACTTTTTATGTATAAAGGGATTGGATAGTGTATTATTACTGGTGATTTCCATGCTGAATAACAAAGACCGACATTTTCAAGCCACCTTGCTTAGTATTTGACTCCTGGAATTCCAAGATAGGGAACTGTGCATCTTGCTACCTTGTCTTGAGTTATCAGAGGTTTGTTTCAGTTCAGGTGGAAGAAAAATGCCAGCTATTACATGGATTTTAAGTTCAGTCTTCAAGACAGGCAATTTGCAAAAATAAATTATTATCAGGTTCTGCTGATTTATTGGCTTTTTCTCTGAATTGGAACTAAGAGTGCCTTCATTGAATATTTTATAGATTCACAGCAGTAGAGACAGAAAGAGGTAAATACGAGCTATTTTTTTAAATGGAGGTCATATTTTAATTATGGCAATCAAGAAACACCATTTATTTAATAAATTATACCTTAACTTTAAACAGAGTTTACTTTAAAAAGAAAACTACTCACCTGTTTTTTTATACATTTTTGCTCTAAAAATCTACTAAAAAATCACATCCAGGTGATTGCTGCTTTGCAAGGGTTGAGAGCAAGTATAAAGCTCATAATAAGGTAAAGTGATGTTTTGTAAAGCTCATGTTCTTGCTCTGAATTTTGTGTTTTAAGATGTTAATGCTGAAAATGTAGCTATATTTTTCTTACATTTTATATGAAAATTTACTAATAATCCATTTTAAAGAATTATGTTGAATTTTTTAAAAATGTTTTTTTGTATCAATGTTCTCTTAAGTACTTGGGGGTCCCGGGGGTAGGAAGGAATGATAGCCTGGGAAATAAATAGTAACAGAAAAATTGCAGCTTTCTAACTGCAGAAAAAAATAATATTTTAGTCAAGGATTTTTGGGTCAGTTTATATTACTGTGGTTTTAAATCATTCTTACATGACTTACAATATCCATTCCTAAATTAATTTTTATAGAATTGTGGAATTTCCCTGGTGCCATTAGTTTGGAATGCATAATATACATTGCATATAACTTTTCTTTTTTCACTTGGACCCTTGATGTTTTGGTATCATAACATTTAAGGAGACTTGTATTCTCTATTTCACTCCTTGGCTCTGTATTTATACTAATGTAATATTGCGAATTGTGGCAACCCAGTAATCTAGAATCTATATCTTAATACTTGCATTAAGAAGGGCTTACATATCCATACATTGAGTCTTTCCACTAAAACTTTCAGTAATTTTAAAAACTATAAGTAAATAGCAGATAGATTAGAAGAACATAAGGAAGTACTAGGTCCTGAATTAGAACAAATTAAATTCTATGCTTTTATAATTATATCCTAGTATATAAATTCTATTTTGATGTATAACTGAAAAGAACCAATAAAAATTCTCAAAAAAATATCAGGTAATGAAATTTTCTAAAAATTTACTCTTCATCTAATCGAAGATTAGATGGCATGTGCAAAGTAATAACCAGTTTAGAAGCAGAAACTCCAATAATTGAAATACTTTAGTTTCAGAATTGTTGTTTTTTCATTATACTTTCTTAAAATATCCAAATTCTATGTCACACTCTGAAATTTCAAATTTTAGATGTTTCTATATTTACTTAAATGTTCATTGCAAAACACTACTATTTTATAAACTATTCTAGGTTAGGAAATATATTTGCAAATATCCTGGAGCAGCTAAAATAAGGTTAAATGTAAACAACATCTTTTGTTTTTGAATAACTTTAATTTTATTTCAGTTATGAAGATCCAAATATTATGTGAGTAAGAAGGGTGTAATTTTTATTTGGGGGATAAAAGTATAGAGTTATCATACTGTATTCCATTTAGAATGCTATTATGATATTATTCATAACTTAACTGAGCTCATTTGGCTTGGAAAAATGCACTATTTCTAGCAATTGGTGTTATATACTTTGTTGAACATGAGTAAATGTGGATAAAATAAATGTCTACTTGCTGAAACGTCATATGTAATATAATATGCATGAGATAACTAGTAATTAAGTATATTGAATTCAAAAATATGCTTTAATTTTTCATTCTCTATTAATATGTTGGATGTGAAAGTTTTGAGCAAGTTATCTCAAATTGGTGCTATAAAGGAAGAATAAACAAGTTAGAGTAATGTCATAAATGTGTTAGTAGGAACAACAATATCCTCCAAGCCTTCTCCAAATTTGAGTTTAAATTTGGACTTCAGATGAAAATTTGTAGTTTCTTCCTTCTTGCTTATCCTTTAAAAAACAACATATTCCACTGTCTTTTGTTACCTATGTCAAGCAAACCTGGTGATGTGGTTAGCAGCACCACCTGGTTTATTAAGAGATATTGTATTGTTTTATATCTTATTGTTTTGTTAATTTAATTATATGAAGGTACTGGAATAAAAAGAATATATATATATCCCTTTCTAAAACAATAACCTACTCTAATGCCTAATTTTCCCTGCAGAAAACATTCTTCAGTGTCTTTTCATTGTGCCATTTCTGTCACTTTGGTTTGGTTATTGAGTTAGTGTTTCTGTTTAGTAACTCTGTGTGGTTTTTATTCATTGATATCACCCCAGAAGATGGTTTTTGTCATTTCTCTTTCTTTTGAAAGCAGCAAAATTTGTATAATCATTTATCTTTAGCTATTTAACACATAAGATGGACAAAACTTATACTGTTTATGAATACAGTCAATCATCTTTGATACTCTAAAAGCTCATGTCTTATGAGCTTTCCCCTCAAGAGGTAATTCATGCCAATATTAAGTCATAAAAACACATTAAAATATTACCTATAATTTCTCATATTTTTAGTCTTTTTCACAAGTATTCTAAATAAATATGGATATGATTTTTATTCTATAACATTCAACTTAAAAATAGTATAATGTATTTCAGTATTTGTGTAAAAATCAATTGGAGATAAGGGGAGTGACATTTTGGAGATATCTCTGTCATGGCTCATAATCCTTACCCCATTAGTGAGAGAATTTTAGTTTGAGTATACATCAGAATGCTTATTCTGTTGTACCCTGCAGTAGTGGAGAACATTAATTATTTTGTCAACTTTGGTTCTTATTATATTTTAATTTTTTTTCTTCCTAGAACATCCCAGAAGAAGGAAAAGAATTAATTGAAGCTTCCAGACAATCCATGAAGAATGGTAAGATATTTGAAGACTGCCTGAAATTCTGATGCTTATTGACTTTAAATTACAGAATTTTGGCCGTTCCTTCCCTCCGGCGGAGGTGGGGGAAAGAGGAGTCGTTCTGTTTAACCCTGGGTTCGCCGAACTCGCTTTAATTTGCTCAATTTGCATTTTGCTAATTATTCCTCCTTTCTCTTTTACATTCTCTGGCTCACCCCTTTCCCCTATACCAAAGTCTAGTTTGTAGTCAATGCCGACTGGGGCAAGACCTAATCTTATCCTTTCCCCCGCCAGCCCCCACCCCCAGCCATTTTCATAGCTTTCCATCGAACTCTGCAAATTTTGCAATAGGGGGAGGGATTTTTAAATTTGCATTTGCAAAGTTAGGTATCTGGGCAGACGGGGGGAGGGAGAGAATGGGGAGCAGGCCCCGCCCCTACCGCCTTTGCAAATAAAAATCCAGGGGGGGGAGGGATTTTTAAAATTGCATTTGCAAAGTTTGGTATCTGGGCAGACGCGGGGAGGGAGAGAATGGGGAGCAGGCCCCGCCCCTACCGCCTTTGCAAATAAAAATCCAGAGGGGGGGAAGAGCAGGAAGTGGCGGTGCGAGGGCTGCTGCACAGCTAGCAGAGCTGCGGTCCGGATGGTAGCGCGTGCCCCGAGCTCTCCGCCTTCCCCGGCCCGCCAGTCCGAGTTAGCCCGAGCCCAGCCCGCGGCCCCAGCAGCAGCTCCGAGAGCAGTCCCAGCAGCAGCGCCATGGCCGGGTGGAACGCCTACATCGACAACCTCATGGCAGACGGGACCTGTCAGGTCGCAGCCATCGTGGGCTACAAGGACTCGCCCTCCGTCTGGGCCGGCGTCCCCGGGAAAACCTTCGTCAACATTACGCCAGCTGAGGTTGGTGTCCTGGTTGGCAAAGACCGGTCAAGTTTTTTCGTGAATGGGCTGACACTTGGGGGCCAGAAATGTTCTGTGATCCGGGACTCACTGCTGCAGGATGGGGAATTTACCGTGGATCTTCGTACCAAGAGCACCGGTGGAGCCCCCACCTTCAATGTCACTGTCACCATGACTGCCAAGACGCTAGTCCTGCTGATGGGCAAAGAAGGTGTCCACGGTGGTTTGATCAACAAGAAATGTTATGAAATGGCTTCCCACCTGCGGCATGCCCAGTACTGACCTCTTCTGTCCCTTCCCTCACCACTGCCCACAGCTTTTGCACCCCCTCCTTCCCATACACAGACACCATTTTTATTTTTTGGGCCATTACCCCACATCCCTTATTGCTGCCAAAACCACGGGCTGGGGCTGGGGCAGGGCCGGGGCTGGATGGAAAGATACCTCCCCCTTACCCATACTCCTCCTGTGTGTGGTTGGAAAAAAATTTTTCTCATTTTTTTTTTTTTGTGTTTTGGATTTTTTGTTCTTTTTTTTTTGGTTTTGTTTTTTTCTGAATAAAAAAGATTCTACTAAAAAAAATTACAGAATTTTATATACTGTTTATTATGTTTTTACCGTCAGAAGTAAAATATGACATTGGGAACCAAAAGAGTGGAAACTTACCTGTCAACAGTAAACCTACCAATCAAAGAAGGAAGTAGTTGAAACCACACTTGTGCAGGCAATCAGAATAAAGAATGATTGTCCTTCCATTCCGTCACCTGATTCAAAGGTAATGTATTTTTAAAAAAAAAATTCTTTGCATTTTTTTTTACATATCATCTTCCATGATGACAAACATGCTAGAAAGAAATAAGGCTACCAGGTTATAGTAGAAAACAAGGATAGCAACAGATGAGATATATTTATAGAATTAACATTGAAAGAATATGGTGGGAATAAACAGTTTTTCAGTGTGCCCTTATGGAATGAAAGAAATAGAAAAGAAGCCAAAAGAACAGCTTTATGAATATGAACCTGAGAAAAGGGGATGCATACAAAGAATTCATTTATGAAGGGAAAGTTGTGTCCAGATTGAATAAGAGTCAAGATGGCTGATACTTAAATAATAAATATTAAAATTAATAAGAGTAGCAACTTAATATTAGGCCAAACTTTGGAATGTTATGGGAAGTACATGCTGGACATATAGAACAATGTGTCATATTTGTCTATCATTTACTCTTGACGTCCTTCAATGACTAGGAGGCAGGGTTTGGGATTACAATCACAATCATTTGTGATTATAATGAATAGAAAACTAAGCAAATAAATGTGGCATATTTTATATGCTTAAGAAATCAATGTGACATATAACTAAAAAGAAATCAATTAAAAATATATACATATATATAATACAGATAGTACTGCTATTCAAAAAAATAAAAATCTAAACAGAAAAAGTATTAGTGTTAATGAATATAATAAATAAAAAAATGAACTTCTAAAAATTAAAAAAGATGGTAAATTTTTAAAAATTGATACACATTAATTATACAGAATTTTCACGGTGGCATATTTGTACATACATATAGATCAAGTATATTCCCATAATTCTGTTTTCAACATTCTTTCCTCCATACTCCCAATTTTATGTATGCTAATGGTTAAAAATTTTTATTCATTTATTTTTATGTTGAACATTTCCACCTCTAGTTATTCATATGAGAACAATATATGATACTTTTTTACTGAGTCTGGCTTATATTACTTAACATTATGCTTCCCTGTTTCATTCGTTTTGCTAAAATTAACTTATTTTTGTTGTTCTCTATGCATAGAAATCTTCCTTGTGTATATATACCACATTTCCTTTATCCATTCTTTTATTAACAAGCATCTAGCCTGATTCTATAACTTGCCTATCATTAATAGTGTCATGGTAAAGATGGGCATATGTATATCTCTAAAGTAAGCAGATTTTAATATTTTCCATTAAGTACTGAGTAGTATAGTTGGATAATAAAGTAGTTCTATGTTCAGTTTTTGAGTAGCCTTCATATGAATTTCCATAGGGATATAGTAATTATGTTCCTACCATTCACATATAAGAGATTTTTCTCCTCATCTTCCCAGTATTATTTGCTTTCTTGATGATTACTTTTTTGAATTGTGGAAAATGGGAGCTTGTTGTTTTGATCTGCATTTTCCTGATTGATAAAGATGTTATGGTTTTTTTTTTCACTGAAGTGTTGGCCTTTGTATCTCTTATTTTGAGGACTCACTGTGCATTTGCTCATTGATTGAAAAGGTTTTTGTGTTTCTGGTGTTAAGATATTTGCATTAATATTTTCAGGTTATTAACCCTCTGTCAGAAGAGTAGCTAGTAAAGCTACTCTTTTCTCCAATTCTGGAGGCTACCACTTCTTACTGTTATGCAGGAATTTTTTCAGTTTGATGCACCCCCTCTTATCCATTGTTGCTCTTTTTTTCTGAGCTGTAGGGGGCTCTATTCAGGAAGTCATTGCCTACATACTGAAGTGTTTTCCATATATTTTTTCTTCTAGCATTTGTAAACCTTCTAGTCTGGTACATATGTCTTTAGTCCTTTTTGAATAAACTCTTGTATAGTGTTATAAAATAGGCATCTAATTTCCTTCTTTTACATATGGATATCTAGTTTTTCCAACACTATTTCTAAAATGTCTTTTGTCTTTCCGCCAAAATATGTTTTTGGTGTCTTTGCCTAGTATCACATGACTGTATCTGTGTGACTTTGCTCTCTGAATTTTCTTCTATCCATTGGTCTATGAGTCTTTCTTTACACCAGGGCCATGGTTTTTATTACCATGGCTGTGTTTTATATTTTGAAATTGGGCATTGTTGTTTATCCATTGTTTGTCTTATAATCAGCATCACTTTGTCTAAGTCTTTTTTTGTTTGTTTTCCTCCCATACAAATTTAGGAGTAGTTCTTTTTTTCCCAATTTTTGTGAAAAATGTCATTAGAATTTGAATGGGAATACATGGAATATATAATTCATTTATGGTACTATGTCCATTTTCACAATATTAATTCTGCCTCTCCATGAACATAGGAGGTCTTTTTAATTCCTATTTTCTTCTTTAGTTTCCTTTTTCATCAAATGTAATTTTTCTTGAAGAGGTCATTCACTGTCTTCTTGAGGGTTATTCCTAGCTATTTTTAAAGCTATTTGAATGAGCTATTACTCTTTCTTTGTTCTCACTAGGTATGCTATGGTGTATAGACACTTTATTCTTATATATTTATTTTGTTTCCTGTTACTCTGATGAATTCGTTCATCAAAAGTAGAATTTTCATGATACATCATTTATGTTCCTCTAAGAATAGGACTATATCATTTGCATATAGAAATGATTTAACATTTTAACTTCCCTATTTGAATCTCTTTTATTTCTTTCTCTTGTCTAAACTTTTAAGTACTGTGATTAGTGAGATTGGTAGCAATGAACATTTTTGTCTTTTCCGATTTTAGTGAAAATGTTCCTTGCCGCACTCCAGCTGCAGCAAAATAGCGGGGGTGGGGGGGGTGACGAGGAACTTGTGTAGATTGATACAGCAGGAGTAGAAGCCCTTTATTGTAGGACAACAAAGGTATTTATACATTCCACCCAGCTTATCTTAATTAGCATAAACTAGATACATCAGTCAACCAATAAGGAATCTCCACATTTAATGGTTCGCTGGCCTTACTTCACAAACCACTCCCTCTGGCATTTTTCCAGGCGCCATCCAGACTTGTTTACAGACTCTAACATTTCTCTGGCAAAATGCCAGGTGCCATCCTGACTTGTTTACAGACTCCAACAGTTCCTCTTCATTATACTATTGGCTTTGGGCTTGATATACTTGGTCCTTATTATCTTATAATAAATTTCTCATATTTCTAGTTTCTCGGGGCTTTGTTATTAAGGGCGATTGAATTTATCAAAGGCTTTTCCTGCAGCTGCTTAAGTGATCATAAAATTTTGCCCTTGATTTTATATGTGGTGCATTAGTTTTATTGATTGGCATGTATTGAATCATCCTGGAGCAAAACCAGCTTTTATGTTTTTTGTTTTTGTTTTTATGTGACTAGAGTCTCAAACCAGGATGTGGCACAGTACCACTGAGCCACATCTCCAGCACCTTTTATTGTTTACTTTGATACAGGTCTCATTAAATTTCCCAGGCTGGCTTTGAAATTACAGTGTTCCTCAACAACCTGCTGCCTTTCTGAGAATGTAGACATATACCACCATGCCTGACACTGTATGTAATTTTGTAATGTGTTGTCAAATGTGATTTGTAAAGATTTTATGATTTTTATACTATGTTCCTCAAAGATATTGGTATCAATTTTTTTCCTTGTTCTGTTCATATTCTCTTTTCCAGTAAGGGTAATACTTTGCAGAATTGCTTTGGAAGAATCTTTCCTTTGCTCTTACATGTAATAGGAGGACTAATATCAGTTCTTCTTTAAATATCTGATAAAATTTAGCCATGCATTCACCTTTGGTCTTGGAGGCCTGTTATTATTGCTTCAACCTAATTGCTTGTTATTGAGCTGTTTGGTTTTTTTTTCTATCCCTTTGATTCAAAAATTTTAGGCCATATTTTACAAATATCTTCTAGATATTTTTGTTGCAATTTTAGTTTTTAAAATAATCTAGATTTTCCCATTCATTGACAAATAAGTTTTCCTATAGTCTCTAGAGATCTTCTGGATTTCAGTGGTGTCTGTTTTAATATTTCTGTTTTTGTTTTTACCTTTATTCACTTGAATCTTCTTTCTCTTTCTTTTAGTTCCCTTGGCAAAGGGTTTATCAATTTTATTCACAATTTCAATAAACAATTATTTGTTTTATTATTGATATGTTTTTTTAATTATTTTATAATTTTGACTCTGACATTAATTATTTCCTTTCATGTATTGGTTTTAGAATTCATTTACTGAAGTTTTTCTTAGACTTTGGATGCTTCATGAGGTATTTAATTTGAAATATCTCAGATTTTTAATGGAGGTAGCCATTGCTATAAACTACCCTCATACAATTGCTTTTGGTAGATTAGTGAAGGGACATCAGAGGGAAAGAAAAGTTCCTGTGCAGTAAGATTTATCAAAATATGACATGTGCATTTCTGTATATAGTATAATGAACCCCACTATTATATTTACATACAATGTCTCAGTAAAATAAAATAAAAAAACAAGCAATAAAAATAACTGCTTTTACTTTGTCCCATAAATATAGAGATGTTGTGTTTTGACTCTCTTGTGGTTCTTGGGTCTATTTAAAACTTTTCCACCCCTGATTTCATCAGTGACCCTTTGATTGTGCAACTGTATTATTGATTCTTCAAGTATTCATGCAGTTTCTGTAGTTCTACTCACTATTTGCTTCTTTTATAATTAGATAATTATTTCACATATAATATTGGGGTTCATTTTGCAATAATCATACAAGCATGGTATATATTTTTCCAGTTTGAATTCCCAGTATTCTCCCTTCCCTACCTCTGTTATCTCTTATCTACTCCACTGTTCTTTCTTGTATTTATTTGTAGTTGTTTTAATTAGTACATCATTGATATACATCAAAGTGAAATTCAGTGTGATATGTTCCTAAGTGTACAAAGGAAAATTTCTTCAGATTCATTTCACCACACTTCCTTTGACAGTCCCTCCATCCCTTTAAATCTCCTTCCTCTACTCCTCTGACCTCTCTATTTTTATGGAATCCCCCATTTTTTCTTTATTTTTATCTACCTTCTTAATATAAGGGAAAATATTCAACCCTTGACTTTCTTGAGTCTGAGTTATTTCACTTAGCAGGACATTTTCCAGTTTCATTCATTTACAATCAAATGCCATTATTTCTTTTTATTGAAGACTTACTAAGTAGAGCTGCATTACATGTATGTGCCACATTTTCTTTATACATTAATCTGTTGATTGGCACCTAGGCTTCTTTTTGATAGCCTTTCTATTTTGAATTATGCTGCCATAAAATTTGATGGGGCTGCATTCCTAAAATGTGCTGATTTTAAATCTTTTCAATATATACCAAGGACTGGGAGAGTTGAGTAATACATTACTGGTGTTTTGAGGAATCTCTTCATTGCTTTCCAAGGTGTTTGTGCTAATTTGCAGTCCCACCAACAATGTACAAGTGTACTTTTCTTCTGCATCTTCATCAACAGTTACTATTACTTGAGTTTTTGATAATTGCCATCCTATAGAGAGTGAGGTAAAATCTCAATGTAGTTTTTATTTGTATTTCCCAAACTGCTGGAGATGTTGAACTTTTTAAATATATTTATTGTTCATTTGTAGTTATTTTAAGAACGATCTCTTTAGTTTTTTTTCAATTTATTCTGTGAGTTATTAATTGCTTTATAATAAGTTTTTTGAGTTCTTTATATATTCTGGATATTAACACACATTTGTGGATCAGGTGGCAAAGATCTCCCATTCTGCAGGTTCTGTCTTTATGCTTTTATTTGTTTCCTTTAGTGTTCAGAAGTTTTTAATTTGATGCCATCCTACTTATTGATTCTTGGTTTTATTTCTTATGCTTTACGAGTTTTGTTAGGGCAATTGATGCTTGTGTTAATGTGTTGAAAAGTTCACCTTACAATTTTATCTAGCCGTTGTAGAGTTTCTTGTGTAATTCCTAAATCTTTGATCCACTCTTAAGTTGACTTTTTCTCTTCATGTGTGTATCTATTTTTTCCCAGACCCACTTGTTAAAAAGGCTGTATGTGTTGTTTTCTGATAGCAATCCATTGTGATGTGGTAAGGGCTAGAGGGAATTATTTCAGTTTTGTATTTACTAAGACATGCTTTGTATCCTAATATATGATCTATTAGAAAGGAAGTTTTTTGTATGCTAAAAAATTATGAGTTCTGTTCTTCTCTGATGAAATAGTGTGTAGATAACTATTAAGTTGATATGAAATAAAGTAAAAGTGATATATAGGACAGTTATTGATGTTTTGTCCACCTAACCAGTCACTTTTGATAGTAGTATTAACTTCACCAACACTTATGTTTTTTATTGGGGCCTATTTGTCCCTTTAGACTGAATAGTAATTATTTTTATAAAATTGGTTGCAATGCCATTCACGTGTAAATATTTTACAGATGTTTTTATTTTTGTTGGATTTTTCCCTTTAGCAGTATGTAGTGACCTTCTTTGCTACATTTGAGTAATTGTTGCTTGAAGTCACCTTTATCACATTTACAAATAGCTACTACTTTTTTGGCTTTCATTTACATGGAATATCTCTCTATTTTTTCACTTTTATTATGTGAACAACTTTGCAAGTCAGGTGTGTTTCTTATAAACCACATACATTTGGGTCTTGTTTGTTAATTTAATATTTCAGTCTATATCTTTTAAGTTGATAATTAACATGATGTGAATCCAATGTTAATGAGGTGTGTTTCTTTATAATAGAGGGTTCACTCTTAATTCGCATTTGCTTATCCACTCTTCTGGTTACATTCATTCTTTGTATTCTCCAATGATTTATTTTAATCTTCTTCTTGTGTATATAAAATTCCATTGTGAATCTCCTACACTGGTAGCCTAGTTGTCATAGTTTATTTTAGTTTATTCTTGTTTTGAAAAGTCTTTATTTCTGAAGAATAACTTTGATGCAGATCACAGTGTAGACTGGCAGTACTGAAGTAAGACAGATGAGACTGGACACCAGAGGAATTAGCAGGAAGCAGGTTTATTGTCTGCAGCATCTCCAGAGGGAGCTTTCACTTAAAACAAATTCTCTCACTGAATACTGAGTCCAGACATTTGTTGAGCTTTATACCCAGTGGTGTGGACAGGGGAGCTTGAAGGTATACATTTTTGCAGGGGTCTACATGAAAGTTATTTTTTTCTGTGAGTTCTCATAAGTTACCTGGTGTCTCATTTCTTAGAACTGTCAGGGATTTTACAGATTATAAATCCACAGAAGCAGAGTGCATTCATTAAGTCCAGGGGTAATTTTTTTTTCCCCAAATTTGAATTGCTTTTAATGATTTTTAAGTTTCCAAGAATAAAAACACAATACAGGTCTATATCATACTATATGTTAATTGCTCTCATCCAGAGGAATTGCTATCTGGCTAGGATGGTGTCTTAATACAGAAGAAGGAACAAACATAACCCAGGTTTGTTTTGGCCCCTCTTCCAATTTTCTCTTTATCCCCTATAACACACACACACACATAGACATACAACTTTTCTCACCAAATAAAACTAATCTTGCTTGGAAACAAATGTGGATACTATTCATCTCTGCATACTGCATAAAACACTGCTCACTAAGAGTGAGTATGAACTATGAAGTAATCATTTTCAAAACCAGTTTAATATAGTTGTAACTTTGCCACACGATCCAATTTTAGTTTGGTTTCCTAAAAATTAGTAAACTATCGAGGTTGACAGGTCTGTAACACTCAAACCCTTTTCTTCTATCACACATGTACTCTACACCTGTACATACCACACAAGCACACAAACACATACAACCTTCCCACTCTTCACAGGGCACTACATTAACATTTGCTCTAATGTGGTGACATCTGAAAATATTAAAAATCACAAACATCTCCAGATGTCCTTTCAAACCTTGATGTCAATGTATAAGCTTAAGATTAATAACATATATCAGTACCCTGTGGCAGTTCCAATAATTAACTTATCCTTGAGGTTAAATTTAATAGTTTGGGGAGAGTATAACCAGTAAGATTTTCCTAGAAATGAAAGTGAAAATTTTGAAAGAAACATTTCATGGCTCCAAATTAAGAATGTCAAATTGTCAATTTACTGAGGTTCTATACAATAATATAAACTTTACTGAGGCTGTTAATTATGTAATATAAAATACTTTGTTTTTGTTTGTTTACACCATAGTCAAATGTGAATATTAATATAAAGCCTTCTCTGCCCAAAGATTATAAAAATCCTAAGTTTAATTAAATTTAGGGGCCTTCACCAAACTTGCTGCAAGTTTGGGGACATAAATATCCAACAGCCATAAAGCTGTGAAAGCCCCTATAAGGAATAAAATAAATCCTACTTGCCTCAGACTGAACAGGGCAACACTGAGACTCAGCCTCAGCCTGTCCTATGGCAGGGCTATAGGAAGAAGAAAATTTTAATTTTAGAAAAACATTACCCAATTAATTTAAAATACATGCATTATTTTTTAAAAAAAATCCAATGATCAAGCAAGAATAGGAGAAAAGAGCAGCTCTTTTATCTACTACAATTCCATTTTGAGCCCATATTTGTTTTTTTCCTAGGGAAAGGGAATTTTCCCCTATATAAGTTTAATTAAACTGAGTTCAACACATAACTTGATCAATGGAATAGGTATTCTCCCATATCTAATGGCAAACATTGTGAGAGATTTCTAAAACACAAATTCAAATGAAATAATTCCAGCAGTCTCTCAAAAATTGATCCTCATTTGCCAGCCTTGTTACTATCATCAATTGTAAATCTTATAAAATAGAAACTAGTGCCAGACAAAATGTTGTTTTTGCTTTTCTACAAAGGGTGATAAGAGGAGTAGATGAAAGAGCCAAAACTGCAGTTCTATTAATCTTATAACTTCCTCAATAATGGCAATTACAGTGCCTGCCTGAATTTATCAAATCCCCAAAGTAGGACAGTTAAAATTCAATTTGACTCAACTTTATCTACTACTTAAAGAAGCACAAGTCAAAAGAGTTATTTCAACATAATTTGTCCCACTCATGATTCAACCACATTAAGGACCCCAGAAGCAGTTAGGTAAAAGGTATTTTCTAGAAGCTTAATCATCTTTAGGTGCATGAAAATTACAGATTACATACACTAAATGGGCATCACCTATGAGCCACATAACTTACAAGGTACAGGAAAGATCATGTACTTAGTTCTTAAATGCCATGCATAACACCATCAATTAATTGTTCATTAGAATTTTATCACTTGTTTAATTTTTTTTATCCCTTTGGACCCCAGAGAACAATAAACTTTGCTATAAAATATTGGTCTTCTCATAAAATGCACATAAAGCTTTACACAATTTTTATAAAGGTCTACCAACTCTTATAAAGTTTGTGGATAAATCTGTACATGAAATCCTTTATTGACACTGATTTGGGAGAACATTTCCTATTTAATCATTATAAATGATTAATCATTCTTAATCAGGCCACTTTTACCTTAAATACTTTTCAACAAAGTTTTTTTCTTTGGAAGTATGAAAAACAAGTGACCAAATCTAAAAAAAACTTATGCATATTACAAAACAATTTAGCTATGCAAACAGTGGAAAGGATTGTGGGACTGGCAAAAGCTTTCATGGTGATAAATGGATTCTGTCTTTTCAAAGTATGGAATTTTTTGCACCTCAATGGTACCAGAGTACAGAAGCTATATCAGAAGAGCACAGCACCAGATTTTAAAAACCATTCAGCTTTAAAATACTTGAAATTATTCACTTAAATACAAACTCTTCTGTAATGAGTAAACATTTAAATATATTTTCCTACAAAGTTAAAGCCTTTTTGCCTTAAAACTTTATTTTTTAACATTTTTCCCATAACCTCAAAGTTATTTTAAGAAATACTCACTTTTTAGAAGCCTTACAATTAGAGAAACTCCACTTGTATTCATTGATAATTACTTTGTGGATTATTTGATACTTAAAGATATCAGGAAAAACAAAAAGTCCAACAAGGGCTATTATTATAAAAGATTTGTAACACAAAATACTGAATAATGGCAGTTATCTCTACAGAAAAGTTCTCTATTAGAACACAATAATATTCAAATTTGCCAAGGATAAAAACAGCAAAGCCAAGTAGGCTTAATAACAGAAGGTATCCATCTAATCAAATAAATAATGTTACCTTCCAGGAACCTAATATATTTAAAAATTGTCAGTCCACCAATTACCATCAAAGTACCCCAAGAGGCACAGTAGTACACTTAGAATAACATATAACAACCCATTAACAACATAAGTAGCTATTACTACATGCACCTAAGCTTCTAGAAGTTTGTACCTGAAAAGCTTCTGAGGTCCATGCAGTACTGAAATCTCAAAAATAATCAGCATGAAATTAATCGGTCTGGCAGTAGGCTCTAAATAGCTCATGGAAGAACTATTAAGGCTTATATATTTTAAATATCTATGAGATCTGATGACACCCAAGGGTGTGGAAAGGTGACAATATGAAGATTTCAAACCTATTGCATAATAATTAATATGTATATTTAATGGAAATATCAACATACAATTCTATATAAACTGTTCAGTTTAAAACATGCAGCTAAGAAACAATCTACTATTCAAAGGACAGAATTCAATAATGTATCAAAACTGCATTGATAACTATGAATTTTATTATGTGGACATCTACTGTGGCATGCATCTGTACAAACCTTTCAGGCAGTGGTCCACAGCTGGGTTATAAATAAAAAGGCATACTTTTTTCTCTCTTTATTACAATGAAGTTTAACAGTACAGAAAAGTCACATGACCTTCATTAAGTATTGTTACACATTCAGACTTCCAATGTACAGGTACTTGGAAACAGCCCTCACCAAACTAGGTTGGGGACATGAAGTCCAACAGCATCTGAAATGCTGTGAATGCATAACTTTACAAATAGCAATGTAAGCTTACAGAACTTGCCTTTATTAAGGTGGTATGTTCATGTAATTCCAGCGCCTTCACAATTTAACAATCCAAATTTACTATACTTCACTTCTAAAAACCTAGACGAAACATGAAAAAGAAGCCATACAGTATAAATTGCAACCTCAGGAAAAGTTCCTGCTTTATTATTCCAAATAATTTTTCCTATGTGAAATAAATTTACAATACTTCCTGGTATGTGAGAAGATAATGTTTGTTAAAGTCACAATGAAGCCTTATTGACGGAAGCTCGGCTATATAAACAGCACACCTTGCAACATTACAGGAGGTCTCATTCCCATTGGAGGTTGAGGAGGCCCACCTTGGTTAGTGGGTACCATTGGTGGTCCCTGCCCATATGGTGGCATAGCACCAGGAAGGTAACCTGGCATGCCTTGATGATGACCACCATACTGACCATGAGGTGGCATTGGGGGTCTCATTCCTTGCTGCTGTGGGATGCCTGGCTGTGGTGGCATCATACCTCCAATTGGTCCAACTGGTGGATTACTGATTGGGGCCTGTCCTAATCGAGGAAGATTATGCTGATAATTATGTAACTGTGCCCTTCTCTCTTCCAGTGATAAATCCTCATCTGGATGGATCAACTTACTGGTTGCACTGGTGGTTGTAGGTGTAGCAAGCTTACTTGTTATTGAAGCTGCTGGTTTTGCTGCAGTACTATTTGTTGTCCTAGTGGTTGAAGCTGTAGACTGTGTATAACCAGGGAATGTAGACTTTGGGGGTTCTGTAGTTTTTGCAGGGGTGCTATTTAAGGGCTTGATATCTGTACCAACAGGTCCTTGCACAGATGCCTGAGCTTGTGCTGTGCTAGGAAACAGAGTTTAGAAGATGCAGAAAGACTTTATGAATTGGATGAAGCTATACTTGAGCTTGTTACAGGTGTCCCCATCTGTCCAGCACTGGGGAAAAGAGGCTTAGTTACTGGAGGCTGTGAAGCAGGTACTGTTGCTGTTGGTGCAGGTGGCCTATTAAGAATACCTGGTGCTGACACAGCCTGTGCTTGAGTCATTGGAGGAATTCCGGGACAGGGAACGGGGGGGGGGCATACCTGGTGGCATACCAGGCATAAGAGGTGGTATTCCTGGTTCAGGTGGCATCATTCCACCCATTGGCATCATTATGTTTTCACCACAAAATGACTGGGTGTATTTTCTCTGATGATGCAATCCAGGTGGCATGCCTGGCATAACTGGTGGCATACCTGGCATCAGAGGAGGAACACCTGGCATCAGTGGAGGCTTGCCTGGAGGCATTCCTGGTGATTCTGGAACTGGTGGCAGTCCTGGCTGAGCCATTGGAGGGATATAACCTTGCTGAGGTTGAACAGACTGTGGTTGAAATGAAGTCGAGGCTGCAGAGTCATCATCATCATACTCATCAGAATCATCCTGTTGCCTCTTTTTTTTTTACTCTCTTGTGTTTTCTGTTCAAGAAGTTGTCATCTTTCATCCATATCTTTTTCTAGAATACCTTCAATACCGTATATTTCCAACTCTATGTATGTTCTCCCAGGTATTGCATTCCTTACAGCATCTATTGTCTCTTTATGAACCTGCATGCAATGAATAGCTAAGCCAGGTCCTGTATACAATTTCTTATGACATATATGGCATTTAAAATGCTTTGCCTTTTTGTGCTGTATAAGGATCTTCTCATCATCAAATCTCTATTACAATACCAGCACCACGGCTTCAGCTAATTCTTCTTCTTGCGACCCATAGCTGTGTCCTTTTGGAAAATTAAAGGGAGGAGAAAAAAGCAGGAAAAGGAGGAAATAAATTGCTCACTTTTCTGACCCAATGGCCACCACCTCGTCCCACAAGAAACCCAGGGGGTAGATTTAGTTTCTGCAAGTCAGAGCAGATCAAAAAGAAATAGGGAGTGTAACCACATTTGAGCCATTTTGTAGAGATCTTTGCTGATACATTGTAAACAAGAACAATTATGGTGAGGGTCTGTGGAGAAGCTTAATGAAGATGCATTTGTGTATGAGGAGGTGCCACTATAGTATTTCTGTTTTAATGCTTGAAATATATTATTGCGTGTCCTTCTGGCCCTTTGAGTTATCCAGATGTGTTACCTTTTACCAATGACTTGGTGCTTCTCTCTTGAATCTGTAAAAATCTTTCTTTGGTCTGAATTTTGGCATTTTAAACAAAGAGCAGCTTCATTTGTGACTGTCATAAACTGGAAGCAATCAAGATTCCCCTAGACAGGTAAACAGAGAAACAAAGTGCTCTCGTCACAGAGTGGACATGACTTGGGATTTAAAAGGGACAAACCAAGGTACCAATAGCGTGGCTGAGTGAGCCACGCTGGGAGTTTGTGTCATTCCATTCACATGACATTCTGGAAGGGCACATTGGCTGAGGCTGGTGTGGGGTCGAGCAGGAGACGTTCTAGGTTATTCTGTGATGCTGTGGTGGTGGATATATGCACCACTCCTTGTGAAAACCCAGAGACCCACCAAGAGTGGAACTGGATGTAACCAAGTAAAATCCAAAGTGAAGATAGGGACCTGTGACGGAATGCAGATTGCAAACAAGAATGTACCTGCATTACGAGCACTGAGGATTGAGCCCAGCACTGAGGATTGAGCCCAGGACCTCCTGGAGGCTAGGCAAGTGCTCTGCCACACCTACAGCCCAACCCTACTGCAAATGCATGCCACAACCCCGCTGAGCAGGGTGAGGGGAAGTGACCACCTGGAAACTCTGGAGGTCAGAAGAGACTGGAAGACAAAGACAGAGGAACTGTGCAGAACAGGGTGTGCTGGTGGTGACCAGCCCTGGGAGGCAGTGGTGATGGTAGGAGCAGGGTCTCTCACTGGTGGAGATGAGTGACAGATAGGCAAGGGGGAGATAAGGAGAGAAACACAGAAGGGTCTCTCACTGGTGGAGATGAGTGACAGATAGACAAGGGGGAGATAAGGAGAGAAACACTCAGTGACAGAGAACTCCCAAACCCGGGATTGAGGGGGCAGGCCAAAGGGATACAGGAGCCAACTGAAAGTTCCCAGTGGCCAAAGCTGGAACAGAGCGCTGGATTGTAACCAAAGCGCAGTGTAGGTATTCATAAGCACAGACTGAAAAATAAATGACTGCACTCACCCCGCCGAAAACATAAAATCAAATACATAAATGGTTGCATGAATAAATAAACGGGGACACCCCCAGGCAGAATGACAATGTCCATGTTCTTGACTTTTATAGGTACTCCCTCCAGAAGGCAGGGCTCAACTCCCACTCCTTCAGTGTGGGTGGCCCAGTGACTTCCTTCCAAATAGGACACAAGGTGGAGCAGGGAAAGCCTGACCCCTCACAAGGTGGTCAATACGGGCAGAGGTGAGTCATGCCCAGGACCTGTACCCCGGCAGGATATGGGAAGAGAGTGACACTCGCCATGGTCTTCCTGCCTGAAACCACAACCCGAGGCTAACCAGGAGTGGAGAAGGCAGCCCCCTACACTGAAGGCCAAGGGACCCCCTGACCAGAATTCCCCCAAACTGCCCAGTCATCAAAACAGGGGGCCCGTCAGTCTAGCAGGGCCTTGGGAGACAGATGACTAAGCAACATGGTGTCCTGGATGGATGGGTTCCTGGGACACAGCAAGGGCAGGGGCAGTGAGGAATCTGACAGAGGATGGGCTTTCGTTAACACTGTACCAACAGCGGCCCCAGAGAATCATGAGCAAGAAGGTCACTGGCACAGGGTCCCGGGGACTGCCTGCCCCTGCAACCCTTCGGTAAATATAAGCTATTCTAAAATAAAAGTTCATTTCAAAACACTAGCATGATTTACTTGTTAATCACAAAATTAAATCTGCCTTAAATTTAGGTCTCCAAACTACCCATGACAATTCCACACAAAATTCCAATTTTAAAATACCTTCTAGTGCCGAGGTAGAGGGACATACTCCCTTGTTATTTTAATGCCCTCCTCAGTAGACACGTCGTGGCTCCCATCCAAGAATTCAGTCTCTCTCACATCTGCTCTCCTTCCTGCTGTCCGCCTCATCTCAGCCTCCTCTCTCGGCCCTACCCACCTTTCAGTCTCATCCATTCTTTAAGAATACACAGTGGCCAGAGTTATAGCTCAGCAGTAGAGCGCTTGCCTAGCACATGGGAGGCCCTGGGTTCGATCCTCAGCACCACATAAAAACAAATAAAGGTATTGTGTCCATCTACAACTAAAAAATTATATATATATATATATATATATATATATATATATATATATATATATATGAATATACATACTGAGCTCCTAATTTGGATATACCAAATTTGCATCCACTGGGAACCTCAGAATATGGCTGTATTTGGAAACTAGGCCTTTGCAGGTGTTATCAAGGTAGGGAGCCAGATGAAACCATTGGATTGAGTGGTCCCTAAACACAGTGAGAGTTCCCTCGCAAGAAGGCCATGTGTGGACGCCCAGGGGAAGGCTGTGTGAAGAGGCAGGGACCAGCATGATGTGTCTCCAGCTGAGGAGCGCTGAAGACTTCAGGAGCCACCAGAAGCTAGTGGAGCCGTGGAGCAGTGCTCCCTTGGAGTACAGAAGGAACTACCTGCTGACACCTTGATTTAGGCCCAGAGAATAAGTGGGCTTTGGTGGCACAGTTCTTTTTGTCCCCACTGTTGCTCTCTCTGAGTCTCCCCTCTCAGCCTTCCAGCACCAGCACATCTCCCGCCATCTGCTTCTGTCCAATCCAGTCTCCTTACAGCTCTGGTCAGAACACCCCAGCAACACTCCTGTCTGCCAGGCAACCAGCGCGAGCTTCATAAAAGAAGGTTCGATGCATAAAAAATTGCTAGTGAGTTTTAAATTAAAGAGGCAGACTCTCGTTTACTTTTATTCCCAGCTCCGGGACGGCTTCTCCTAGCTCCCGCCTCCAGCCACCTAATGCGGTGGAGAGGTTTACAGAAGAGACTAGCGAGAGAGGGAGTGCATGCCAGGGAGTGAGCTTTTATTGGGGAACAAAAAAATTCCAGGGAAAATCCCATCCAATGAAGGTTAAGGGGGGGCAGCATCCCAAGGTCAGGGCCAGCTATTGGGTCTTCAGGGCAGTGGCCAGGCACGCCTCTGCACGGACAAGCCCTCGTACCTGGGACAGGGTGGGAAAGGCTCTGACACGGCTGTGTCTAAGCGCCTCTCTCCCAGCCAGGGAGGTAACTCAAATCACATGCGAGGATGGCCTCCCACACTCCTGGGCCCTGGGGAGCCTGCTGCTACACCTGCTACAGGTGGTCAGTCCAGGCAAAATGCAACCGCTGGAACGACAGCAGTCCCCAAGCGCCTGGAGCTGGGCAGGGTCTGCAGTGTGGAGCACACCGCGTCTCCTGACCAGCACTGAGGCCTGGCCTGACTCCCACTTTACAACCAGGTCTCAGGAGAAGGAAGGCTGGCCTGCCCTCCCCCCCGCCCCCCGAGGGCTGGGCTTGCAGGCGTGCTCCTCCACACCTGGCTGCTCGTTCCTTCTTGAATTATAGTTCAAATTCAGCCTCATAATAACCTAGCATTGCCCTTCTCCCTAAAGCAGAAATAGGATTTTAAAAGCCTGTGTAATGAAAACTAAGTGCACGCTGCACGGCGTATAAGAAATTTTACCTTAAAATCTACCAGAGTAGCATCAGAAGTAGACAGAACTACTGGAGCTGGGCTGAGAAATCAGGGAAGGATAGAGGGAGAAGGGAGGGAGGGCCAGGGAGCACCCTTGGGATGAGGCTGGGAAGCTCCCGCACTGGCAAGATCACTTCCAGCCACACTCCCCACGTGTGACACCACTGGCCTCTCCCACACCAGCATCACCCCAGCTCCAACAGTGCACTGAACCCCGATTCTGCACGTGATGTCTCTCCAGGCTCCTTTTCTGTCACCAAATCACAAAAGCCTCAGGCTCTGAAGCCCTTCGCATTCTCCCTTAGGGGAAGGAAGGGCAGCTGCCCTCCAGACAGCACGGACTTAGGAGCCCACTGCTGAGGGCCTGGTCACAGCCTGTGGTGCTGAGGGAGGTGGGACCTTTGGAAGGTGGGGTCCAGCAGCAGAAGGAAGCAGGTCACTGGGGGCATCCCCTTACAAGGACATTGTGACCTGACCTCTTTTTGCTCTCTCTTTGCCTGCCGACCACCTTGGGCCACCTTGAGGTGAGCAGCTCCCTGCAGCACGTGCTCACTCTGTGATGCTCTGCCTCACCACAGCCCAAGGCAATGGGCCAAGTGACCGTGGACTGAAACCTCTGAAACCAGGAGCAAAGTAAACCTTTCCTCCTGTAAGCAGGTCACCAGTAGCATTTGGCACAGCAGTGCAAAGCTGGTTGATGGAGCTTCCACTGAACAGGTTCCGCCTGGACCACGAGGACAGCAGGGAAGTGGAGCAGCCGTGGCCAATCACTTTCAGAGAAGTGCTCCCTTTGATGCCAGGCAAAGGGAGGCAGGTGGCAGAGCAGGGAGGGGACTCAGGTGTAAGGTCAGCAACCAGGGCGCGGGTGCCTGCTATGTCCCCCACTGGCAGTGTGACCACAGGTGAGGCCCCCTGGGCCCTGCTTTCCTTGCCTACAGGGGAAAGGCTTCCATCTAAATGTTGCTTAGGGAATTTCCTGCTCTGCAGTCCATGCCCCTTCACAGGTGAGAAGAGCCTCTGTCAAGTGACATCTGAGGCTTGCAGTTGAGCATGCTGCATCCCTTCCCGCTGGCAGACTGTCAGGTCTGAGAGGCCTGAGGGACAGCAGCCAGAGCAAGAGGCAGAGCATGTGTGGCCGGTGGTTTCCTGATGCGCCCCACGCTGACCG
Source organism: Urocitellus parryii (assembly GCF_045843805.1). Lineage (NCBI taxonomy): Eukaryota > Metazoa > Chordata > Mammalia > Rodentia > Sciuridae > Urocitellus > Urocitellus parryii. The sequence continues at coordinate 337,130 of NW_027552018.1, read as the reverse complement.
ACAGTGTCACCAACCACCCGGGGTCAAATTCCCTGCAGTCGCACTCGAGTTAGGAGACTGAAAGATCTCTGGCTCTAACTAAAGCATGTCCAGGATGGCAGCAACGGAAACACTCCCCGAGCCGGGAGTGACATTTCTCCTCTCATCTTTCTTAATGGGAGTTTTGGGATATCTAGATTTCAAGAGGTACTAATCATGATGATATATTTTCAAAATCGCAGTTGCTGTAAATACAGAATTTCCAGTATAAGCTAGTCAAACCTACTAAAGCATATTATTATGGGATTAAGTATCAATCTAAAGATCAACCAATCCCTTTACCTTACATGATATTCATAACTCTGTGTATAATATCTGGTACCTACAACTTCCCATTAGATTGAGAAATAAATGTAATTATACAAAATGTTATTTTTCTATGATTATATGTGGAAATCTGAAGTTTAATTTAGTACATTTGACCATTAAGCATCAGGAATCCCTAATTTTCACTAGGCCAGGTGGGCCACATCTGTAATCCCCAGTACTTGGGAGGCTGAGGCAGAGGATATAAATAAAATAAAAAGAGCTGGGAAGGAAGTTCAATGGTAGAGCACTTGCCTAGCATGCATAAGGCCCTTGGTTCCATCTCTAGTACTGCCAAAAAAGAAAAGAAAAGAAAGGAAGAATTCCTAAATATCTATTTCAAAATCTAAAAGATGTCCATGTTTGGAATAGGAGAAGGCAACCTGGTTTTGCTAAATTGCACAACAAAATAGATGATTGCTGAGTGCTAGGGAAGATTCCTGTCGTCACCTCCACCAGGACCTAGCAAAATCACAGAAGCATTTGTCCTCCCGCCCAGCAACACCACTTCTAGGAATCTATCCTAAAGCCGTCCTGGCCAAAATATAAAACACCCTCTGCACAAGGCCAAGCACGGCAGAGCTATTTGTAAGTAAGACCGCACGACACTGGCTGAGTAAGCCATGTCCCAACCCCATGTGGAGCTCTACGCAGCTCTAGAAACTCCCAGCACTGCCCTGCAGGCCTCTGGACACGCCCTTGTGAACAGGGCAAAGCACAGAGGACGGTACCTGGTGCTCACTGCCCCACAAACCTGAAGATGTAAAGCAGGCTTGAACCCCTAACTCTTATTTATTTATTGGTACCAGGGATTGAACCCAGAGGCACTTTACCACTCAGTCACAGCCCAGCCCTAATTATTTTTTATTTTGAGTCAGGGTCTCCATAAGTTGCTTAGAGCCTCAACCTGGTGATTGTCCTGCCTCAGCTTCCTGAGCTGCTGGAATTACAGTTATGTGCCACCATGCCTGGCTTCTTACATCATTAAAAATATATATATTTTTAAATGAGCTTTGCATGGTGATCCCAACAGCTCAGGAGGCTGAGGAAGGAGAATTGCAAGTTCAAAGCCAGACTCAGCAACTTAGTGAAGCCCTAAGCAATTCTGTGAGACCCCGTAAAATACTAAAGTAAAATACTAAAAAGATCTGGGGATGTGGCTCAGTGATTGAAGGCCCCTAGGTTCAATTCCTGGTACCTCCTTCCCCCAAAATTTAAATGATCTAAATGCATAAGTTGAGTTTTAATATATTGATCAACAGGTGGATGAGGCTCTCCATTGTACCATTTTTTAATCTGAATTCTGAGGGGTGAGTATAGTTGTGCAAGAATGCTGTAACATTAAAAATTCAATATAATAAAATATGTGGAAAATAGACACTAATGAATTGAATTCATGTCATTTGTTAACAACCTAAATGTCCATCAACTGATGCAAGGATAAACAAAATGTTGCATTTAGTAGAAATATTATTCAGCAATAAAAAGGAACGATGGGGGCTGGGGATATAGCTCAGTGGTAGAGTGCTAGCCTAGTAAGCACTGAAAAAAATAAAAGTGAATAAATACGTAATAGATATGTTACAATATGGATGCACCTTGGAAGGGTTATGTTAAGTGAGGGAAGACAGTGGTGACAGCCCTCGCACTGTAGGATCCTGTTTACAGAAGACCCCTGGAGAATGGGAGGACCCACAGGGACAAGGGTGTGGCTGCAAGCTACGAGAGGAGCCACTGGAAATGACTGTGGAGGAGGGCGGGTTCCTACCTGGGTGATATCAAGATTTCTGTGAATATTAAAAACCAATACGATAAGTGAAATGCATCTCATATTAAACAAAATTTAAAAATCTGCTGTTAAAGGAATGGATCAGGTAATTAGGGGACATGAAGGCTGACTTGATATTAGAGGATGTAAAGGAACTGTCAGTGTTTAACGGTTACTAGGATCAGTAATTTACAGACTTAGGGAAGAGTCCTTGTAGCCTGGAGAGACATACTGACGTGCTGTGAATCAAGTGACACTGGTCTTGGGTTTGCTTTTAGGTGACCCACCACGGAGAGCAGTGGAGGGAGTCCCTGAGGAGGCGGGCAGAGGTGCTGTCCCGCTTCTGTGTACATTTGAACATTTTCGTGTTACAAAGTTTAAGAACAATCTTGACCTCTGAAGAGTTAGGAACATACTCAATATTTTCTATAAACAGTGCAAAAAACCTACTAAGCCTGGCAGGGCAACTATTGAGAAAGTGAAAGTGTGGTGAGCCATTTCTGTGAACTGTGGCCGCCATTACAAGATGGCGCTGGTTTCCCCTGTAGTCTGTGACAAACAACTCCTTATCAGAATGAGTTGGCACGCTGTGACTTGGCACCCTATGAGAAAAGTCCACGTGGCAGTTGTGCATTGGGGCTTTATCTGCTTTATTAAGGCTGGGGCACACGGGAGTAGTAGTAGTGGCAGTAGTAGTAGCAGTAGTAGTAGTGGCAGTAGGAGTAGCAGTAGAAGTAGTAGTAGGAGTAGCAGTAGAAGCTAAAAGACATGTCAATACAAAGGCCTGAATAAACAGCTGAAAGAAGAAAAAGTATCAAGGACCTGAATAAACTGCTGAAAGAAGATTCCTGAGTTGCGTCTTCCTTGCGGGCAAGGGGTCGCGACAAGTGGCGCCGAGACCCGGGAACCAGAACTTTCAGTCAGTCAGGGGTGGTGCACCGGTTAGCCCTAGGTAAGTGGGATCTGCGATCAAAGCAGGGATAGTCCCAGTAAGTGGGATCCGCGTCCAAAGCGGGGTCAGCTCCTCTACAAAGAAAGAGAGAGCCTCATATGTATTGCAGCTGCACTGTGTACTTTCACTTTTGTTTTCTGTGTTTCTTTTGTTGTGTCATTTCGCTTTTGTTTTTTGTGTTTCTTTTGTTGTTGTGTCCTCTGTAGATAAAGAGAGAGCGGGGAAAAAATAAATAAATAAATAAGACGCTCCTCTGTAGATAAAGAGAGAGCGGGGTTTTGTATTTTCACTTTCTTTATACTGCTTGGAACAGTATGGGTGCTACTCCCTCAAGTCCAATTTTGCTGGCCTTGGACAGGTTACTGCGTTCTAAGGGACTTAAAGTGAAGCAGTGCACATTACAGAGGTTTTTAGAAGAGACTGACTCTGTAGCTCCTTGGTTTGCTTTTTCAGGGAGTCTCACGATTTCCAGTTGGGACAAATTAGGGAAAGATCTGGATTTCGCTTACAAACAAGGAACTTTAAGGGGCGGTACCATTCCGCTTTGGAAATTAGTGAGGGGGTGTATAATGGATGGTAAATGCTAGAAAGCTGTGAGCGAGGGTCAGGCCGTTCTTGAGCAATTGCATGAAGAAAAATCGGAAGGGTCACATAGCGAGGTAGCAGAAAGTATTAGGAGTAAGAGTGGTGAAAAGATAAGGGAGTCTGAAGTTAAACAGAGGAGAAGGCTCTATCCGGAATTGACTGAGTTAAAAACTCCCAAGGACACAAGTAGCTCGGATAGTTCTGAGGAATTAGATCCACCCTAGCCGCTCTCAACCCCGCCTTCTCATCTTCCCCCTCCCTATCAGGCCCACAGAAAAGTCTTAATTGACCTTCTCCAGAATATTCACCATGGCTTATTTTAGGACTTTCAGCAAAAAAAATCTCTACAAAAAGGTTTAATGTAGATAAACTTCCTATTTTCATGTTGCCCTGTTTTATTTGGCTACTGTCTGAAAAAATCAGCATTCCAGGCACTGGACACTCCCTTACTAGTTTTTCACAAAAATATGTAACAAGGCCTCTGGCCTTGAGCTGGGCTTCACAGTGCTGATTACATTTCTAAGATAAGGGAGTTACTAACTGGGCTCCATGGTAACAGCTGGCAGGAGGAAGAATTGGAAATGGAGATAGAGGAACTGGAGGGTCGATTGAAAAAGTCAAGATTTAAAGCACCTACAGCCCCGATCGCTGTCACGCTCCCTCCTTATAACCCCGATTGGGACAAGGACAACCCCAGAAGGCTGGGGGGTGTTCAGTGGCAGCCTAAGACGGCCCAAACTTCCCAGTAATTGAAAACTTGGATGCCGATGGACAGCCGGCCAGAGTACATGTTCCTTTAGCCTTTAAGGATATTAAACAACTAAAGGAGGCAGTTACTAATTACGGATCCCATGCCCCCTTTACATTGACTCTCTTCGAGTCTTTCTCTGCCAATCAGCTGACACCTAGTGACTGGCAACAGCTTTGCATGGCTGTGTCGTCCGGAGGGGATTTTTTGTTGTGGAAAAGTGAAAATCAAGAGAGGTGTCGCGAGCTAGCCCGAGTCAATCAGGACGCCGGCTTCCCACGGCATAACCTTGAAATGTTAACAGGCTTGGGACAATATGCTATCATAAATCAACAAATTAATTATAATCCTGGGGTCTATGCTCAGATAGCTACAGCAGCCATTTAGGCTTGGAAGGCTCAACCTATTTCAAATGCTAAAACAAAAATTTCAAAAATTGCTCAAGGACCCTCTGAGCCTTATTCTGACTTCCTTGCCTGATTGATACAGGTAGCAGAAAAAATATTCCCTAACTTGGAACAAGCCATGCCGGTCATTAAGCAATTGGCTCTTAAATATGCAAATTCCTATTGCCAAAATGCCATTAAATCTACCAGAGCAAAGAGTGTTGATGACATGATTCGAGCTTGTAAGGATATTGATGGAGCTCATATTACAGGACAGGTTCTGGCCGCTGCCCTCAAAACGGAAACAGGGACCCGGCCTGGGCCCCGGAAGCCTAGGTGTATGGGGCAATCCAGGGACGGAATGGTACCCCGGGGAGTGGGCGACTTCGTCACCTCCCAGGGGCCAACCCCTTTCTATCTGTAGACTCCCTAGGGGAATGCCAGGAAGTACAGCATGTACAACTGCAACCGCAGGTCGCAGAGACAGAACAAGCTGCTACCGCAGTAAGATCTTGGCCAGGCGGGGGAAAATGCAGACAAAATCAAACAAAATACAATCGGCTAAGAAAACTTGGAGAACTTTTGCCCTGAAAATGGGCACCAGACTCCATGTTGTTTGCATCACCATGGTAACCATTGGGTGCCTGGCCGGCATAGCTGCTTCCTGGTCCCACCTCCCACACTTTTGCGGGCTTCTGATTGGTTCTTCCACAGTCACTCAGACAGGACTTCTGGTTCCGCTTTCCAGCCACTAACCTGTACTGCTGTGTTTCAGGTTTCTACCGGAGCTGCTCAGAGCCTGTATTTTTTTTACAAAAAAATGCCTACCTGTAAATGCTAATGAAAGATATCTTTTTCAGACAAAATTTAATTCCACAGGTTTCTATGTTACAGTCCTAAATTTAAGCGAGTTCTAAGTTAAATAACCTGACTTTTTCTCTATAGTTGTGTTACTAAATAATGTTCTATTGATAGGAGATATCAAATATGCTTCTTTATATTTTACTTTTAATTTTGAAGGTTATGAGGATGCATTTGCTCGCCACAGGAACAAGCCGGCAAAGTTCCTGTGATGACCAAAAAATCCTTATTTTCATTGCTAACTATAAAAATAAAAATGTATACTCAAGGATCTTATTTCAGTTACATCAAGTGACGTCACATAGAAGAGTGCACTCCTAGTTAAAAATAAATTACAATGGATCCAAATATTTTAAGACCACGTGGTTACATAAAGTTAATACAATTATAAGTTATGTTCTTATTCTTAATATATATATATATTTTAGATATTTAGATAACCTATATTTGTTAATCTATAAATTAATTAGCACATGCCTAATTAATTAGTTAAGTTAATATATATTTGCCTAATTGTTTTTCTTCAACAGAAAACCTATAATTTATGTTTTATATTTACATTTATCAGATACTCTGCCTTTTCAGTTACAGATATTTGAGATAAATGTGTTTACTATAAATTTGCTTTTAAGTAAAAATACAATCAAGTAATTTCTAATTCTCAAGGTTATTGTTCAAACTCATAAAATGATACATTATTATAATTCTCCAAAATATCTAAAGGTTTTAACTTTATTTTCATTGATATTTCTTATCAAAATATAATAATTTGTTTATAGATTCTAAGGTTTTCAAAAATTGTTCCAAAGTATAAAAAGAAATTAAAAAAAAAAAAAAAGGGGGCACACATGCCTCCTCCTGGATGAAGAACCTTGGTGTCCTGTGATTTAGAATTAATCAACACATTTTATCTGGGATTTTGGCTGCTAATCAAAGGATAGATTTGCCTCAAGCTCAAGTTGAGGAATTGTCTGACCTAGTACATTTGGGTTGTATTGATCAACGAGCACATTTATGTATAACCTCTGTCAGATTTTATGATTCCAGAAATGCCTCATACATCATCGGAGAGTATTTATCCGAAACCTGGTCCATGGAAGCAGAAAACTTGATCCAGTCTCAACTAACTCAGATTGCTGTTTTGAATAACACCCGTGTCGTACCAGTGACTTTGGGACAATTCACCCGTTGGATTTCTTCTGCTTTTTCCTTTTTTAAGGAGTGGGTGGGAGTAGGCATTTTTGGTGCAATGTGTTGCTTTGGTATGTTTCTCTGTTTGTGGTTTCTCTGTCGCCTCAAGGCCCGCAGTGCTCACGATAAGGCTATGATCATACAAGCTCTTGCTGCTTTAGAAAATGGCAACTCGCCACAGGTCTGGCTTGCGCATCTTAAACAGTAAACCTTTGACATGGTCGTTGCACCCCAAGTTATTATAACATTGCACTGGGATCGACATGTCCTTCTTTTGTCACTCTTCTAATGCTGGAACTTCTACCATATCTTTCCTTTGTGCATACCTCTCCTCCCTGCCTTTCTGCACTAGGATCTTTACTAACTAATCTTACGGTTCAACTACACCTGCCATTTGACAGTGATGGTCATGGGTCCTGTACATGGAGGCGGTTACCATAACACTGTCCTGTTGGCCACAACACGCTGAGCTGATCTTGTAGTACCCAGTGACGGGCAACTTCCACGCTTGCACTGCAACCTAAGACAGGGGAGTGGGGCCTCCCCAGAGATGGGTAAGCAGTGCAGGGGCGGTGGACGACCTAAGACAGGGGCTACTTGATTCCCTTTGACATGCAATAAACAAAAGAGGGGAACTTGCTGATAGCAGGCCTTCCCTGGTCCCCGGGGCCCAGCCCCCAATTCCTTGTTCTGCATGTCAAAGTGGCCAGTTCACAAGGCCATGACATATGTGCTCCACGGGAACGTCTTGGCCTTTATCTAACAATGGCAGATGTCACGACCGAATTTCTCCCCCTTTCTACTGTCCGTGCCTTTCTTTCAGGGTGCTGCCAACTTGTTTGTCGTCGTATTTCTAATCAGTCACAGTTCAGCCTCAGCTGTCCCCCTTCGTCCACCATCGTCACGATACAGGATGCGAGGCAAGGCACTGCACTTGAGTGATCCTTGAAGTGGACCTCAAGGAGAGCATGTCCTATTGCATGCGGGTTGGACATCCACGCCCCGCCCCACGAAAAAAGGCGTCGGCTGATATGGCCTCAGGTTTGGGGAAGGGCCCTCCTTAAGGCTGGGCCATACTATGCAGCCACTTCTGCACAGTGGGATAGGACCTCTACTCTCGCCTGTATTGTCGTAATAAAACAAAAAAGGGGGAACTGTGGTGAGCCGTTTCTGTGAACTGTGGCCGCCATTACAAGATGGCGCTGGTTTCCCCTGTAGTCTGTGACAAACAACTCCTTATCAGAATGAGTTGGCACGCTGTGACTTGGCACCCTATGAGAAAAGTCCACGTGGCAGTTGTGCATTGGGGCTTTATCTGCTTTATTAAGGCTGGGGCACACGGGAGTAGTAGTAGTGGCAGTAGTAGTAGCAGTAGTAGTAGTGGCAGTAGGAGTAGCAGTAGAAGTAGTAGTAGGAGTAGCAGTAGAAGCTAAAAGACATGTCAATACAAAGGCCTGAATAAACAGCTGAAAGAAGAAAAAGTATCAAGGACCTGAATAAACTGCTGAAAGAAGATTCCTGAGTTGCGTCTTCCTTGCGGGCAAGGGGTCGCGACATGAAAGAAACAGGGTCTTCTAGCTAAAGGAGAGAAATTCTCCCCCTGTAATTCACCATTTTGTGAGGAGAAAGATATGGAGAACATGCATAGATGAGAGAGATAGAAAAGGCCATTTGCTCCCTGAAATTGGTTAACCAGGATAAAGAACTAAGTTAATTATTCATTGATTCCATGAGGGTGAATATCCCCAAGTATTGAATTTGTTAGTTGTACCTACCTAATAAAGCCTGGGGAGAGACCATAGCATAATATTTCTACACAAGGGCGTGCTGAATGTGGTCTATTATATTGGAAATACTTTGCAAATAAAATTAAATCTTGGTGGATAGAAGTCTTATTTCCAGCCATGCAGCTATTCATTTCTTAACTATTTGGTTTGATTTGATTCATGCTAATTTTGAGTTCTATTGCTAAGACACCTACATAAGGAAGCAGCCCCCTGGCAAAAAGAATTCCTGGAGGTGCTGCCTAGGGTTGTCCCCAGCCAGCTGAGCAACTGGGACAAATTATCCAGGCCTCCTGGAGGCCGCTTTTTCTTCTATAAAAAGAGCACAATAACACCTGCCACGTGGAAGTGTGGAGAGGTGAAATGCGCCAACACGTCCAAAATTGCTATTGCAAAGTCCAATCAACAGCAGTAGTTATGAGAATTGTTCTGAAGCTCAGTGTTAAGTTAGGCTAGCACAGGGGCTGGCAGAAGATCTTGGTCTTCGTGGCCAGGGTGGCCGAGGTTAAGGTCTGGGGCTGGAGGGTTTCACGGTCTTGGAACGGCAGGACTCACTTGCTGGCTGACTGTGCCAACTGAAGCCTTTTGGTTCTTTAGTAATTATCTGATCTATTAATTAATAAAGCTATTAATTAATGTAATTCTCCAATCTCTTAATGAGTGGATCCACTAGCTGATATAGCCAATAAAATAGTTTCCAAAGGCACATTAAAGTATTTTAAAAGATAAGCTGCCTAACTATAGTCTGAACGAATGAGCATAATTTAAAATAATATAAACTACTTGCTGGTTCCTGAGTAACAAGAGATAATCCCAGATACATGGAAGAATAGCAAATTTTAATCTACATTTTACATTTAAAATTCCAGCACTAACATGGAAATCAGCCATGCCTGCACACAATGGATCTTTTATTAAGTGAACCCCACACCCTGATCCTTGAGAACACGTGGGAGCCAACCCACCTCCTGACATTGCCAAGAGCCCTGCTGTCCACCTCAGAGTCTGCAGTAAAAAAGAAGTGATTTTTAAAACATTTTTTTTCCTGCTTATTAAGGACTAGGTACCACAGAACACTTAGAAACAAACTAAAATTATATAAAAAGTAAAAAAAAATTAATCCCACACTCAGAAAAAAAAATATTACCAACTTTTGGTCGACTTCATTCCAGTCTTCTCTGCATGACTTTCATCTCTACTTGAAGTGATAGTGTATTCAATTCTATATCCTGCTTTTGACTTAAAATACCGTACAAGTGCTTTCCTTTTATTACCAATTCTCAGCATTTTCTAAGACTGAACAGGACGTAGCCATATGGAAGTAACCGATTTGGGGCCTGCCCTGTTGCCAGCCGGCTGGCCCTATTGCTTCCCATTCGGGGTCTCCACTGTGCACAGCTCTGCAGGGATCCCTGCATCCCTCAAGCATCTGCTCTCTCCACATCGCAATAGCAGCATCTACAGGGTCACTGTGCTCGGCCAGCAGCGAGACCCCCACTCCAGTCACGTCTCTGAAAAATAATAATACGAGCAGGAACGTTAAGAAGATAGGCCTCGGGCTGGTGTTGTGGCTCAGCAGTAGAGCGCTTGCCGGGCATGTGAGAGGCACTGGGTTCGATCCTCAGCACCACATAAAAATAAGTAAATAAAATAAAGGTATTGTGTCCAACTACAACTCATATGTATGTGTATGTGTATGTATGTATGTATGTGTGTGTGTGTGTGTGTGTGTGTGTGTATATATATATATATATATAAAATTTTAAAAAAAGAAGAAGATATGCCTCCATAAACTTCAAACTACTGGGTTATCTCTTCTCCACTATATGGTAATCCAAGGTCAGCAAAATGGGGACACGCCGAGTGGAACAAACTGTTCCTATGGTCCATGAGCCCCCAGGCAGCACTGAGGCTAGTGAGTATTAACTGCAGGCTAACAGTCAAGGACACCACCGCAAAGACGGACACATCAGGCACTGGCTTCCAGCTGAACCACCTGAGCACTCTGAATGTTCCCTGGCTTCTAAGGCAGCCTCTTCCTTTGTGGTGCAACCACCCACGCTGTCACCTAGGCAAAGAACAAGGATACACACCTGCAGCTCCAAACATTGAGCCTAGAGTTTCTGTCAGTTAATCTTGGGGTTGGGGGAGTCCCTTAATACTTAAAGCTCAGAATGCCTGTGTCCAGCCTATCTCAAAGCTGTAATAGGAACAAGAGCCAAAATATTGCAAAATGATAACAATAACAGAGGTCAAGCATCCCTCATCCAAAAATCCAAAATGCCCCCGAAATCTGAAACTTTTTGAACACTGACATGACACCACAAGTAGAAAATTCCACACATGACAGGTTGCAGTAAAAATGCAGACATGCAGAATCACTGTAGAAAACTGCTGCTACCACCTGGATCTGGAGTGGCTCCCCAAGGCCCTGTTTTCATGGACTGTTCTCAGCTTGGGACTACTGGAAGATGTGGGCCTAGTGGGAGGTGTTCTGGTAAGTGGGGGCACATTTTTTATCCACTCTGAGGCCATGGTGCATGCAGTGTCACCATGATGTGCTGCCTTCCCACAGGCCCAGAGCCATAACACTAGTCAATCATGGACCAAAACTATAAGCCAAAATAAAACTTTCCTTTTTATGAGTTGACTGTCTCAGGCATCTGTACAGCTAATGGAGAACTGATTAACAAGATGACCTTCTGGTACATAAGGTGTTTAAGAAACATACATAAAAAAAAGAAACATACATGAATTTTGTTAGGATTCATCCCCAAGATATTTCATGAAGTATATGTAACTATTTCAAAATCTGAAAAAGTCAGAAATACTTCTGATCAGAGTGTTTCAGGTAAGAAGTGCTTGACCTGTAATAACACAGCCTCCCAAAACCCTAACATATCTCACAGAGGAAATCCTACACCAAACTGTGGCTAAAGAGTGTAGGGTCAGGCCACGGTGCAAGGCCATGGCCAAGGGACAGCTCTCTACAGAGGGGTACCCACAGCTTCTGATGCATATGCTCCCCTCCCCTGTCCTCCCCTGCCCTCCCCTCCTTAGCTGCACAGTGCGCAGAAACCACGCCTGCTCCCGGGAGACCTCCCGCTCGTCCACTTTCTGTGGACTCCATCTCTCAGTGACCTGCTGGCTTTCATGATTAGATTCATTTTCACTTATGAAGAGCAAGGTATAAAAAAAAAGTCAGGTAACTATGAAAACAAATCATTTCTCTTAGAAGAAGTTTTACAAAAACCAAGCTTCCTCATAATCAAGAAAATAAAACTCCTGGGCAAGCCCTTTATATTGTTGTTTTAGAAGTTTGAATCTTCATAAGGCAACTCCTTCAAATGAACCCTCTGGGATACAGTCGTCATCACATTTATTTTTGGAAAGCCGAGTAGGTCAAGAATACCTAAAATAACCTGGTTTCTATTTAAAATACCCCGATCACTTTGCAACTCAGAAGGAAAAAAAGATTACTTAAAACAATTATTCAAAATATAAACATCCGCTAAGCATGTGTATCTGACACACAGTGGGGCAGGACTCCACTGAAGGACAAAGAGAGAGATTTCCTTTCCCAGATGTGTGAAAATGCAGCCAAGTACTTGAGAAAAAAATTAAGAGATATACTGGACAGTCATCTCCACATCAAGAAAAACACATTAACTGTGAAGTGATCTGCTGAATCCAAACAAAAAAGAAAGGCATTTTTCAAGGGATCTCAACATGTTCTTACCAAAGGAACCTTTCAGCCATGACGGCAGCCACTGTGAACACGTTGTGGCAGAAGAGCAATGGCACCCATCCAGTGCAGGCCTTGGGGCCCACCCAGTCAGGGAGACGTTTCCGAGGTATTTATTCCCCAATTTTTAAGCAGTACTTACCACAAATACTTTTTAATGCCTCATTCCCAGGAGCCACAGGACATGAAACAGTGACTTAAATTTGCCAGAAATCCACTGGCTCAGACCTCTGCACAGGTGCCCCTGCCCCACCCCATGGCAGAGAAGACTGGAGACAGAAGGGGAGGCCGGGAGGAGTGCCCTAGCCAGGCAGGGAAGTCAGGGACACCATCAGGACTCAGAACTCCTCAAGGAGGGACCCCACCTCTGTGCCCTGGCTGGGGGCCTCCCTGGTGGCGTACATCAGTGAAGCGTGTGCTGTGTGAGCTGAGGGCACAGATAGAGATGGGAGCTGGCAGCAACCAATCCCTGCGGGGCCCTCCGAGGTGCTGGAAGGAGCGGTTCCTCTTCAGGCTCTAGCCCCACAGCCTTGATGAACACAGCTCTCAGCAGGGCATGTGGACAGTCCCTTCTCCGACCCAAAGAGCACTGAATGACCACACAAATGCACACCCCCTAGGCAGTGTGATTCACCAACATTGTGCCAAAAATACTGCCACACTTCACGTGGTTGTTTTGACAGAGCGAATTGTTGTACTGTGATTCTGAGTTTTGCTGCTGTCAGCAATCTCAATGAGACTTGTGCCGCCCTCGTTCCTGAATAATACTCACCTTTGGTAGGTCCTTTCCTGTTGAGCACAGCCTGCTGCTCCTCAGTGATGTTCAGCCGCCAAACCACGTTGGCCAGCGCTGACTTGAGCAGCTGGATGTCGTCTTCCTGCATCTGGACCCGCTGCTCCAAGGAGGCGATGTGGTCTGACACCTCCATGCTACTCGCGGCAGACGCGCTGTCATCTAAGCCAAAGGGAAGATGGGGATAGTTTTAGACACTCCCAGAGCAATCACATCTTCAACCACAGGCTGGCACAAGGCTCCAACTAGACTGTAAATTGTGCATTGTTAATTGAAATTTATAACCTGAAAATGAAAATTGTAATTTATAAACTCAAAACTTGAGAGACACAGACAGAATGAAAAGAGCACAAGAGAAGGCAGATCTGTCCCAGCATTGCCACGTGCTCCAGCCCTCCCTCTTCCTGTGCTCCAGCTCTCTCTTCTCCAGTGCTCTAGCTCTCCCTCCTCCTCTGCTCCAGCCCTCCCTCCTCCCGTGCTCCAGCCCTCCTTCCTGTGCTCCAGCTCTCCCTACTGTGCTACAGCCCTCCCTCCTCCCTTGCTCCAGCTCTCCCTCCTCCCATGCTCCAGCCCTCCCTCCTCCCATGCTCCAGCCCTCCTTTCTGTGCTCCAGCCCTCCCTCCTCCCGTGCTCCAGCTCTCCCTCCTCCTGTTCTCCTTTCATTTAGTCTGTGCCTCTCAAGTTTCAACTGTGATTTTAACTGCTGTTGTCCTTTTCTGCAGGTTGGCCAACTTACTGTCTTTTCTATGACATTAAGAATTCGGAAGTAGAAGGGATGCGGGCATCTGTCCACTTCACCTGCACAGAAGTCTGTTCTGCCTGGTCTGCTGGCTTGTGTTCAGCTATGCTGACGGTAGGCCACACAGGGCTATGTCAGTTGAGTTTGAAGAACAAAGTGCCGAGTGGCCCAGTGTGCTCGGTACACAGCATCGCACCCCCCATGCCCCCCAGGCAGGCACTCCGGCATCCTCCTGCCTTTCCTGTCCTCCCCTTCGCCTATCCTGCTCCAAGGGGCTGGCCTCTCCTCTCCTCAGGATTTTTTTTTTCTGCATTGCCTTTGCTTGGGCTGTTTCTCAGCCAACTTTTTGCATGACCAAATTCTTATGCTTGAGACTCAACTCAAATAGGAGCTTCTGGGAGAACTTTCCCAAAAACTTTATCTAAAGCTGTTACTTTCTATTTCATTGACCTTATTTGTTGCACAGCATGTTCTAAAAACTATAAAATGGTCTTGCTGGCATGTTCACTGCTACCCTTCCACCTGGAATGTGAGCATCGTGGAGGGATTTCTGCTTTGGGGTATGTCAGACTAAAAGACCCTCCTGGAAGCACCCTCCACCCCATGCAGAAACCAAAAGCCTGAAGTAGCATTAAAAAAAAATCTACGTGAAGGTACAGGGAAGAGAACAGAAACATGCACTCTGGTGGGCACTCACACTTGCCCTAGTGGGAAGCTCACTCAACCTAATGAGAGCTCATAGATTCTGATGGGGAGCTCACACTGAGACTCTAGTGGACAGCACACTTAAGACTATAGTGGAGAGCTCACACTGAGACTCTGGCGGGCACTGTGGGCCCTTGTGCTCACACTTAGACTATGGTGGGAAGCTCAAACTTAATACTATGGTGGGGAGCTCACACTTGGACTCTGGTGGGCACTCACATTTCATCTCCAGAGGGATGCTCACACTCAACACTGAAGACTTCACATTCACTTAGAAGAAGTAATGTAGGAAACTATACAAGAAGCCTGTCTCATTGCTTTTACCCTGGGGATAAGCAGTACACTCAGTGGTAAGGGCCCAAGTGGTAAGCTTTGAAATATTTTTGCCCTAAGAAATTAAAAAAAAATCAAGTTAGGAAACACTACTGGAAAAGGTGGGGAAATCCTACAAGGAAAAAAGCAAGAGAAGGGTCCCCAAATCCCATATGCTCAAATCTCTGACTGATCTGGCAGCAAACTGCAAAACATCAGAACTGAGAGTGGAGCTGTTGGTCCAGAGATAGGGTCTGCAGCTGAAGTCCAGACAAGAACAGCACCTATTAACACAAAGGAAACACCACCAAAGAAAAAAGATATCATGTAGCTTAACATTCACAATGCCCAGCACATAATTCAAAATAACCAAACACACCAAGAATAAAGAAATGGAGCACATTCTCAGGAGAAGAGAAAATAGAATTGAGTCCAATCTCAAGAGGAACAAAATATTGAAACTACCAGATGAGGAATTTTAAATAGATATTATAACTATTCTAAAAAGAAAAATTAACATTCTTTCAGTGAATAAAAATTCAGTAGAGAAATGGGAAATCCCAGCAGAATAGAAACAATTAAAAAGAGAACCAAATACACATTCCAGAACTTATACATATATATACATACACACAATTTCTGAAATAAAAGTTCACTGCATGGACAACAACTGAAAGGACACACAGAGGAAAGATCAAGAAAACCTGAAGGCAGGCATATCGGAAGCAATGAAGATGAAGGACACAGAAAAAAGCCTGACCAAAAATTAAGAGAGCCGTGGGAATCTACTAGGCACTCTTAGCAGTCCAACACACACTTAATTGGCACACAAGGAAAAGCAAGAGAATAGGGCAAAAACAAAATCTAAAAAACAATGGTCCAAATATGCCAAATCTGATGTGCAGGAATGTACAATTGCAAAATGCTAATCAAATACCAAGAAATAGACGGCCATGATTAATTTCTCTGACAAAAAATTGTATGGGTACTGTTTATGATATTTTTAAAAAGCTAGACCCAACTATAGGCTGTTAACAAGAAATGCACTTCAATATGAAGATACAGATAGAATGGAAGTAAATGAATAGAAAAAATACACCATGCAAACAGTAAGCAAAGAAGGCTGGACTACTGTTAATGTCAAAAAAACTAGGTGTCTAATAAAGTGTATATTAGACAGTCATTCCACAATGAAAAAAGGGATAAAAACCAGGAATATTCAACATCCTAAACATGTGTGTGCCCAATATAGAGCTTCAAAATACAGGAAGCAAAATTTAACTGAGTTGAAATGTAAAATAGATGATTCTACAATTTTTCCTGAAATTTTACACCCCATCTTTTAGTGACTGAATTATCCCCGACTGCAATGTAAGCATATTCTACAAAATACACATTTTTTTTCCTTTAACAAACTTTGGGGGTCCTCTGATGAAGCAATAACCCCAACATGTAAAAAAATAGGTGGTAAACTTTTGTGCATGAATTATCACACATCATGTTCTGATAATACATGCAGCGTGCTGTGAAAATCTGTTTCAGCCCTGCTAGTGAGACCAGAACTCTTCCAAGCATGCAGGATTTCATATTTGTTTACCCAATGCCCTATGCATAGGTAGGAATGTTTCCTTCTTGTAAAAAAATTCAACAAAAAACTATTATCCCGCACGCCAAATAAGACGCAGCACCCTGGAGCCAGTCCTCGCCGTCTTTGCGCTGAAAAGCTCCGGGCTGCGCGAAACGGCGGGTCCCGGGTCCCTCTGCAGCACACCCGCGCATCCCGGGAGTCGGCCGGTGCCTGGGGCTGTCCGGCCGGGCGCAGCGTCCAGGGCGCTGCTCCCCGGGAACAGGGCGGCCGCGCCGCCGCTCCTCCTAGGGCCGGGCGGGGCCGCCGGCCTCCCCGCCGCCTCCCGCGCTTCCCGCCGGGGTCCGCACGCAGGCCGCGTGCGCGGGGCCGGGGGCGAGCGTGGCCCCGCGGCCCCAGCACAATGCGCCGGCGGCGGCGGGAGCGGGGTGACTGCGTGGTCCCCGCGGCCGCCAGGCCTGGCCCCCCTCGCGCCGCCCGCCGCGGGCCCTCACCGTTGCAGAACTGGAGCGGCGAGGACGTGCCGTACAGGCTGCTGTAGCTTGAGAAGCAGTCCTCCATGCTGAGGCCGCGGGCCGCGCCCACTCCCAGCCGGCCGCTGCTCACCCACACACTGAGCCGCACCGCGCCGCTGCTGCGCTGGCGCTGGGGCCGGCCCTGCTGTGGCGGCGGCTGCCCCATGGCAACCGGCCCGCCGCCACCGCCCGCGCTGCCCGCGCCGCCCGCCAGGGGGCGCCTCGGCAGCGCGGGGACGTGGAGGGCGGGCGCGGCTGCTGCCTCCAGGCCCGGCCCTGCAGCGGCGGGCGGCCTCGAGGGGACAAAGGGCGAGGCCGCGAGCAGGGGCGCGGGACCCTGCCCACGCTCAGCGGACGCGCTGTCCTCGCGCCGTGCGCAGCTCCGGGACCCAGCGCAGACAACTGGCCGGGCGCCTCCCTGGGGCCGAGTCCTCCGAGCGCGCCCTCGCCGCCCGTTTCCCCCCGCGGCTGGCCCTGCCTCGGCCAGGACAGCGCGCAGCTGCCACCCTCCGCGGCTTCCCACCCAGGGCAGCCAGGCCCGTCACAGTCACAGCCTCGCATCTGCCTTCATTCAGTCAGGGCGAGGCCGAGGGTCAGGACAAAGTACCGTAGCGGGAGAAGCGCGCCCATCCGCGAGTTTGCAACTTTTCCTGCCCCTATTAAAGCTAGGTCAACCTTCTGAGCTAACTACCCACGGCCAGAAGTGATGACAGTGCGGGCACTAGCGGTGAGGGTGCGCTAACCCCGATGGACTTGGTCCAGAAGCGACAGTGTGACGTTTACACCTCTGATGCACAACCACTCGTACCTTGAGTTATATGGGCAAATCTGAAGTTTTAGGAGTGAACCTGTGTAGGTTGAACATAGCGGGGGATGTATGAGCTATTGTTAGGGAACTTTTGGGCCTCCCTAGGTCTGGAGGCCTGTCTTTCTGGAAACTACTAGAGTAGATACCAGTAGATGGCAGGGTGGGGTACGGGGTCTGTCACTCTGTGTGTGGCCCATTTAGTTTATGGGGAAACCAGGCTGCTGTTAGGTGCTGCAGGCAAAGGGGGACTTTTAAGGCCTGTTCTTTAAGGAAAACAAGGATTGTTGACAAGGGACGATATATCGAGGATAAAGGCTGAAAGACCTAGGTGGGTGAAGGACAGTGGGCAGGACGTCCTAAGGATGTTGCAGGAAAGAAGGCCAGCAGGACCTGCAGAGGGGCCAAGAAGCCTGCCCTGCCTGGTGGAAAAGGATGGCTCATGTAGCAGACATTAGCAGAATGAGATTGGACTGAGGGCCAGGAGCCAGGGGAGAGAGTTCCAAGAGCCAGAGGGGTCTAAACAAGACCCTGCAGGAGATGGAGGGCTATGTGGAGGTTTTCATGGGTGCACATGCTGATGAGAATGGGGCTGGGAGCTGAGTCTGTGTGTGACCTGGACACCAGGGGTCAGGGACTGCTGCTGGAGCAGCCCAGGGTGTCTTGAGTGTTCCAGAAATGAGCACTGAGGGCCTGGATAGAGGAACCAAGGTGGACCTGGGGGATAGGCAGGGACAGCGAAACCTCCAGTGAGGAGTGCCCTGTGGCAGCTGGAGTGAGAGGGTTGGGCTCTAGGAATCCTTGGCAAAGAGTTGTAAGTGAATTCTCTAAAGGAGAGAGTGGAAAGTCAGAGGGGAACTGGGGCAGAGCTTGGCAAGGGGGGGAGAAGGAAATTCCAAAGGAGCAGTTGGAGAGGCCAGAATTTCCTCGGAGGATGTGGTGCAGGAAGCTGAGAGCACAGACAGCTTCCGGGGGTGAGTGCTTGGCAGGGTCTTCTGCAGAAGGCCAGGGAAGATGCAAATGGGGAAAGACCCTTCATCTGGTGGCAAAAGGCTCCCAGGTTACCTGGAGCATCTCAGGGGGCAGTGGGAATGGAAATCAGGTTCCTGGATGCCAAGAGGAGGACACATGTTTGAGGACTTCATCAGGGAAGGGAAATGAGAGCCCAAGACACTTGGCAAAAGGGCCAAGTAAAGGTCTCCCTGTCCCCTGCATTTCTAAGAGGCAGGTGCTGTGCAGAGAGAGCTTCCAAAGGGCGACACGGAACACGATGAACATTCTGAGTTTGCCCTCCTGTTTTCTCATTTGCCACCCTTCCCCTCTTCGGTGCCCATCTTCACACTCGACCTCCCAATCTTGAGCTTCAGGATCCAGGGGAGGTTTGGCATAATCCGGGTGTGGCATTTCTGAACTAGGAAGGGAAATGTTAACTATGAATACATGATTAAAAGTTGCTTCTCTTGGGTTGGGGCTGGGGCTCAGAGGTACAGTGCTCGCCTGGCATGTGTGATTTGCTGGGTTTGATTCTCAGTACCACCTAAAAAATAAAGAATTGTGTTCACCTATAACTACAAAATAAATATTTTTTAAGAAGTTGCTTCTCTTTAGTGACTTTTTAAAAAATATTTATTTTGTATTCCTGACTTTGAATGGTAAAAGAATACTATCTGGTCACCACAGCTGAGGTTTGGAAGTAAAGAAAATTCAGAAGTGGGAAAGGAAAACTCTGTTTAAAAGTAAATTTGAGCTGGAGATTTTCTTAGAAGATATTAATTCCATTAGAGTGGAATTACAAGGAAGAACTCAGTCCACTTGCATTTGAGTCAATAAAGATCATCATTACACTCAACCTAGGGTATCCAACAGCTGTGTTTTTCCCACAATGATAAAACCTTAGGCTTAAAAAAATATATAGAATCATTTCAAGCATATTAACATTAAGTCAATTAGGTTTAATCTACATGACACTAAAAAAAGAATTCATGGAGAAAGTTCAAGAAAAATCTCTGAAGATTTAATTAATAATGTGTGATGTTTTTCCCAATTATTTTAACAGACTGTGATTCCACATCATTTTGAGGTAATTTGTGGCCTAAGCCCAGAAAATGTTGTCATTGTAATAAATGATGTACACTCTGTAGGACAATGTAACCATAGTGTTCAGTGGAATTAATAACAGCATTTGTATAATGTGTGAAAAAAGAGAAAAGAAAGTAGGAGCTCTGTACCATTTATTCATAGAGAGCAATAAAAAAAATTACTTAGAAACATGAAGCCTTGGACATCTATTGTTTAATGAAACAGGCTTCCAAAAAATTTACACAGTGCCAGACACCAGGCTTGGGGCCGAAGTTGCAGCACAGAAAACATAGAGTCTTTCCAACTGCAGGTGGCCATGAACTCAGGTTATAGGGTTGTAATCAGCACCTTAAAAATGAAATAGAAAATTCCACTTCTGGGTATGTTCTCACAAGAACTGAAAGCAGAGACTTCATAGGTATTTGTACACCCGTGTTCACGACAGCATAGTGCACAGTAGCCCAAAGTAGGAGTAAACCAAGTACACTCCAATGGACGATGGGAGAAGCACAAGGCGGGAGAGCCAGACCAGGGAACATTCCATTTTTAAAAGAGAGGGCATTCAGACACATGCTATGGCATAGATGAACCTTGAGGACATAGTGCAGAGTGAAGTAAGTTGGTCCCCAAAGGACAAATGCTACAGGACTCCACTAATATCAAGCTCTAAGAGTAGGCAAATTCATAGACTTGGAAAATAGTATGGTGGGTGCCGGGGGCGTTGGGGAGATGGAATGGGGACAGAGTTTCAGTTTGGGATGATGAAGAAGTTCTGGAGAGGGATGGTGGCAATGGTGGCCCAATGATGTGACTCTGCCAATGCCTCAGAGCTGTACCCTTAAAAATGAATGTAATGGTCAATTTTATGTTCTCTGTTACCACAATTTAAAATTATGAAATGGACTAGAGAGTTGCCCCGGGTACTGAACATAGTAAGAACACATATTTTTACTTGGATTGTGAGTCTTTCCTTTAAATGCAGCTACCTGGGCCTAGTTGATATTTAAAGCATGTTCCCCCAGGAATATGCAGAGGCACGCTGATGGTAAAATAATTCATAATTACAAATAATAAGTGCTATGAAACAAAATGGAAGGATTCCAGTAGTTCTGGAGGATCCAAATTGGCCTGAGGAGGAAATTGAGGGACCAGAGGGGAGCACTGAGCTGGGGAGTCCACTTCTGGCAGATGAAGGCACCGAGGAGCCTAGGACTTCACTGTGGCAGAGGGGGCCTGCTCACAGGAGGGCTCAGAGATCCTGTTAGGGGCTGTGGTTTCTCTCTAAGTCCAGAGTTGACCTTCAGTTACTGTTATAGGCTGAATTATGCCCCCTCCAAATTCCTGTGCTGAAGTCCTAACCCCTAGGACCTCAGAATGTGACCTATTCAGAGATGGGGTCTTTACAGGGGCAATCAGGTAAAAATGAGGTAATTATACTGGGGCATAATCCAATGTGACAAGTGTCATAAGAAGGGGAAATGTGAACACAATTTCTCAAGGAAGAAAGATGGTGGCCAGGTAGAAAATTGTATCTACAGACAAGGAGGGGGGCCTGGACCTGGTCCTTCCGTTGTACCTCTGAGAAACTAACCTTGCCCACACCTTGATCTTGGACTTCCAGCTTCCAGAAAGACAGCAAGTGCCTGTTGTTCAACTGCCTAGTCTGTGGTCTCTTGCTCCGGGAGTTCTAGCAAGACCATACCGTTAGCATAGAATCTCAAAACCAAGAACCAGCAATGCCACCTTTCATTACTGATATTAAAATATGAAACATGCTTTCTCATGATGAAATCATCACTCCACACTGTGAGAGATAATCACCAATTCTTAGCACTGATAAGGGACATTAAGCCCTGTGAGGTCCCACCTGCCTGCCAATGCAGCTGTGGTTTCTACGGCATCCCTGACAAGTGGTCACTCAGCTCCTTTCACAAGTTGAAGAACCTCAATGATTAAATAGACTGTTGCTTATTTTTAGCCCAAATTGCCCTTGCCAAAGCATCCTTTGCAGGTCCTGCTTTTGTCTGGTCAATTCGATCTCCTCCTGCCCTGGTTCAAGTTTTCCTCTATTCTGAAATGTTGCAATGGTAGTCAGGGGCTTAAGCCCCCAGCTCAGCTTCATTACTGGAGGGTTAATTTGCACAAAGAGACAAGGTACTTGATGTCATTTCATTCTCTGTTGCCTACTATTAAGTGCAAACATCTTGGCATACACTTTGTCCTGCTTCGAAGGCCATCTTTGGCATCCAACACCCCTGTCACACCATGCCATCCGCAAACTCTAGCTCACGGCTCTCACGGCCATGTGTTTGAATACTCTGGACCTCAGTCAGCACCATTCCCCAGTCCCAAGTGCCCGCCTTCCTGGCCCACCAGCACCCTGACTTCCTGGTCAGGTAGGCATGAATGGGCCTCTGTAGGCACAAGCAAGTCTACCCCTTGTGCTTCCCTTATGTATCCCTAATGTCAATCCACCTCAGCCCGTGGGACCCTGTGTCCACTCTCCTGGGAGATCACATGCCTCTAACACCCATCATGCTTGACACAATGTGGAATGTAGTTGGCAGTGAGAAAAAAGCTACTGAATAAATGAATGAACCCTCCAGACAAAATTGGCCACCTGTTACACTCGACAGACTTTCAAATGCTTGGAAGACAGCCCTCGTATCTCAGAGTAACGTCCCCATTTCCTCCCTGTCCATCATGTGACAGCTTCTAGACCCTCATCTGCCTAGATGCATGTGCCCCTCCTCCCCAAGTCCTGTCCCCTGATCCTGGTACCCAGAACTACACACGACAACCCCAGAATGCTCTGACCTGGAAGCACTTCCCTTTAATACCTTCAATATTATGAGTCTATTGATGCACACAAAGTTTATATTGATTTTTTTTTTTTGAGCAGCCAGGATGTGGGCTATTGTTTCACATTGAACTTCCGGTCAATTATAGACCATCAGTCTGTTTGAGATGAACCGCTCTTGGGTCTTCTCCATCCTATACTGAGCTAGTTAATTTTTTCTATCCAAAGACAGGATTTATCTTTATCCCTGTTAAATGTCATCTTATTGGTTTCCATGCATCCTTTTACAACCAAAATCTCTTAAACTCTTAAGTCTGACATGTAACACATCAGCTCTGTGACAGCAGAGAATATGCCATAACAGACCCGTTAAGGTCTCCTCACCCTTGTCATTGATGAGCACATCATCAGGGTAGGATGTGGACAGAGCCCTCCGGCAGCACTGGGGACATCTGCCTGCACCTCTAATCATGCATTTGCTTATATCTGGGCTCTTGCCAAGCTGTTTGCCCACCCTGCCCACCTTCCTCCGTTTCGTTGAGGAGATTGGAGAAGAATTTCCGCCACGGCCCTGGAAACCCAATCTGGTAACACTATGAAGAGAGGAACTTAGTTGGCTTGGCTCTGAGGAACTACCTTTCCTGCCAAGTGTCGACACGCTAGCTCTTCAAAGATCTGCTGAAATCTTTGCTCAGAACCAATATTAATATCCAACGTATCATCTGTGTGTTCCAAAACCCAGCTTCTCCTGCTCTTTGGGAAATGATGAGCTTTTCTCCCTTCCCAGTTTTCTGTGACTCCCATCTGGCAAAATGAAAGGTGGCTTCCGGAGGCCTGGAGAAGGCAGCTGCAGTCCCTGGCCCTCCCTGGCCTTGGACTCCTGCCGACGCCTCCCAAGGGATGCTTCTCCTAACCCTCCCATTTTAAGATTACTGTCATCCTTGGAGAAAAAGAAGCCCATGAAACCAAGTCCCAGCTCTGCACACTGGCTTTCAGGATCCTTCATGGTCCCATCTGTGAGCTAGTTCAGATGCTCTTTGCCCTCAACAGTTCTGCTTTTCATTTTCCCCAAACCCCTTAACTGCCTGCCCCAGGGGCTTTTGCTCATGAGATTCCTGCTGGTGGAAATGTCTTTCCACTGGATCTGTGGGCTCCCTGGCCTTGCCCCTGGCTGGGAGCATCAGGCATGGTAGCAGCTCCATAGCTCAGCTAACAAAGCCAAGCTCCTGGACCACCAATATCACTGGGACGGGCCACAGTGGAGGAGAGGTACGGCTGAGAAGCAGTACTTTCTGCTCAGACAGCCTCATCAAAGGCCACTCCAACTCCATTATTCTACTACAAAAATGTTGACATCTCAGAGCCATGAACACTGGAGCCTCTTAGATAATTTGTTTATTGTCCAAGGAGATGTGACATCTCTTTATTATCTAAGAAGCCCATGGCCTTTTTACCCTAATAGGCTATTCAATCCAACATGTCCTTAATGATTTACATTCATCCAAAGAATTTACATGTTTCAAAGTATCTGAAATGAAGTGGAAGATCAAAAGCAACAGTTGGTTGGTTTTCTCTGCTTAGGAACATCAACCCATTCAGAAAACGTGTTGTCGTCCTTGTCTCTACAGTAAGTGCCACAGAACATTGTGAATCTTTGGCTGTGGCCTCTCCACCAAATCATGTCATTTTGGGGGCGTTTGGTCATTTGCTCCATTGTGCCGGCTGTGAAGTTTCACAGCCGTTCTTGGCATACCACAGGCTAACCACAGAGTAAATAAGCTAATATTAGAGCAACTACTCATTGCAGGGTGCCTGGGACAGCCGGGCTCCCGGACTGTGTCCTGGCTGATGGCTCACATCTCCCTTTGACTCGCTCAAGTATTCTGGTAGGGATGATAAATCATATAGTCATCCTAGCTGATGTGGGAAGGCTTAGGATCCCTCCACACTGTGCGCCACAACAAATTATTTGATTCCTGCAGGCACATTAAAAACGCCATCAGAAGCTGCCTCACAGCATCAAAATGGCGAGAAATAAAGTTGCCAGTCATCTATATTTTTATCAGAGAAGTCAAGGGGAAAAAGGCCCACTTCTGAGGTTTGCCTGGGGCCTGCTCACCACATGGCACCTGGTGCTCATCCTACGTGGGAGCTGCCAAGAATGAGCAGGAGGTGGGCTCAGAGACAGAGAGGGGTGGAAGGAGTCCCCAGGAAAATGGAGCTGGTCAGGGATAATCATGTCCACAGAAGGCGGCCTGCGGTGCTATTTCAAGAAAGGCAAATGTGTACCAAAAGGAAAGATGATGTTTGGAAGTGGCAGTGGCTTTGTGGAGGAAGAAGAGTGAGGGGTGGCGTGGGAAACCAGGGAAGGAACGGCCCCTTTTTAGTCTGAAGCCTTGTAGAACTATTTGATTTTTTAAAATAAGCACAGTGTGAGACAAGGCAGATTTCAAACTCACTCTGAAAGTCCCTTATATGTTTTAATCTAAGTCCTCAAGCTGCCATTGTGTATTTGCTCCTGATTGTGAGTTCCATCCTCGTCGACATTACAGACACCTGCGGAGCCATCTTCTGAGGCTGGCGACTGTGCCCGCCAAGTCTCAATTCCAGTCCCAAAGGGACCTTTCCTTTGAGTAGGGAAATCTTGGATGGTGAAAGATCTACATGCCTTTTTATTTTGCTTTGCATTGGATCTATGTAAAACAATCAAAGTCAGGAAAATGTGTGGCTAAGGGTCGAGATTTTAAGGTGTCCTGGGATAAATTTTCCAGGAAAAAAGTATATTCCTGCATGAGATTATAATGCATCAAGTTCTGTTTTCATATACTGTCCACTTGCTGAGACATGGAGGTGGAAGTTAAAAGGTAACTGGAGAACATGTTCCCAGGCAGCCTCTCACCCTGTGAGGACAGGGGGGTTCCCTTAGGACCCTCTTACTAATGACAACAAATTAGAATTCATTTTCATACCATATACTGAGATGAGGCCATTAGTTACATTACCATATGCCCTCTTAGTGACTTCATTCAGTGGTTTGAAACTCAACTCCATCCAGTGAACTTAGTAGCAAAATGAGTGTCTCTACCTACTGTAATAGGAAGTCATTGTCTTTGCCACGATTCACACAGGCATGGATATTCTATGTTCTGCTTCTTCCCTTGCATATCTAATGTCCTCAATCAACTGTCCTGCAAGTGCATCTAATTGGTGGAAGCAAAATTATAAGTCTCTATGTTGAGTCAGTGTGTCTATGCAAAGTGATTACATACTTTTTATGAGACCCTATTTTTTTAACTGAAGTTGTAGGTTATTAATTTTGAGTAGTTCAGTTTCTCCAAATTATGTCTATCTAAATTTTTGTCGTCTTCATACAAACTTGAGAATACATTTGTAAGATATTCAGAATAAAAATGTTATTACATTGGAGAAAATTAGCATATCATCATCCCACATCTTACATTGCCCATTTTTGTTTACATAGCAAGAATAGCTAAAATATACTCATTTAATTCAAACCATACATAGTACAATTTCATCACCCCAGTCCTCACATTGTACAGTACATCTCTAAACTTGCTTATCTTGTACATTGCCACTTGGTATCTTCTTGCCTACATTTTCCGGTGTCCACTTCCCCTTCTATCACCACTCTTGTTACCTAGCTCTTGAGCTCTTCCAAACAATACAAGCAGAGGACATACTTCCAAACACATTTTATGAGGCCAAAATGTACTTTCAAGTATTGATCTTGTATACTGTGACCTTGCGATATGCACTTATTTCCAATAGTTTTTGGTTTTGTTCTTTTGAATTTTCTACATAGATTACAATGTCATCTAAAAATAAAAACACCTTGTTTCTTCCTTTGAATGTATATATTTTTTTCTTTATTCTTGAACTGGTGAGGGCTTCCCATATGATGTTGAATAGAAATAGTGAAAATGGGTACCCTTGCTTTTCTCTTGGAAAAATCATCAAATTGCTCACATTAGGTATGATGTTTTCGTTAGGGTTTTGTGTATATTCTGTATAAGACAAGGACTTTTTATTTTTATTATGAATAGAAATTGGATTTTGCTAAGTAATTTTTTTACTTGAACTCATGTATTTTCTTCTTTTAGCATGGTAATGTAGTAGATCATGTTAAACCTTGTATACCTAGAATAAATTCCACTTTGTCAGTATGTACATTTTTACACATTTTATTTGCTAATATTTTGTTGAGGGGTTTTGTGTTTGTGTTACCGAGAGAGAGATTTCTATACTTTTCCTATTTTGCAATGTCTTTATCTGGTTAGGGTGCTGCTGGTCTTATAGAATGTGTTAGTGTGCCCTCTGATTCTATGTTTGGGGAGAGATTGTGGAGAATTTAGAAAACTATAAATTTAGGGTAGAACTCACCAATGAAACACTGGAGACTGATACTTTCCTATTTGAAAGGTTATTAATTATTGATTGGATTTCTTAGTAAATATACAATGCTATACAGACTTTATATTTCTTTTGTGAATTTTCTTAGTTCGTGTTTTTTAAGTAGTTGGTCCACTTCATCTAGGCTACCAGTTTTGTGGCTATAGATAGGGCTGGTTGTTTATAGCTCTCTTTTGTCATCTTTAAGATTCATGATTAGTAATGATAGTCTCTCTTTCCTTTATAATGTTGGCTTATTATGTGTTCTCTTCGTTATCTTGTTAGCCTGGCTAGAATTGTTATTAATTTATATTGTCAAAATACCAACTGTGGTTTTGTTGATTTTCTTTATTATTTCCTGCTTTTCAATTTTTTTATTTCTGCTTCAAATTTGATGATCCTCCCCCTCCCCTTTCTTATTTCTTGTTTGCTTTAGAACTTCACTTGCTATACTTCTACTGAAACGTGGGTTATTGATTTTAGAACTCCTTTTCCAACATAAGAATTTAATGCTGGGGCTGGGGTTGTGGCTCAAGTGGTAGCGCACTCGCCTGGCATGCGTGTGACCCGGGTTCGATCCTCAGCACCACATACAAAGATGTTGTGTCCGCAGAGAACTAGAAAATAAATATTAAAAAAAATTCTCTCTCTCTCTCTCCTCTCTCACTCTATCTTTAAAAAAATATTTTTTTTTAAAAAAAGAATTTAATGCTATAAATTACTCCATCTAAGCATTGCTCAGCTGTATTGCACAAATTTTTGTAATCTGTATTTTCATTTTCATTTACTTCAAAATATTTCTAAACTTCTCTTGATAATTTGAGTAGTGGGTTGTTGCAGAACTGTGTCACTTATTTTATAATATTGAGGTATTTTTCAAAGAATCCTCTAAATTTTATTATGATAAGAGGAAAACTTTTTGTATGATTTTGATTTTTTAGAGAGAGAGTGAAAGAGAGAGAGACACTCAGAGAGAGAGAGAATTTTTAATATTTATTTTTAGTTTTCAGTGGACACAACATCTTTATTTGTATGTGGTGCTAAGGATCAAATCCAACACTGCGCATTCCAGGCGAGTGTGCTACCACTTGAGCCACATCCCCAGCCCATAATTTTGATTTTTTTTTTAATTTTAGTTGGCAATAGACAAAATATCTTCATTTTCTTTATTTAGTTTTTTGTGTTGCTGAGGATCAAACCCAGTGCCTCACACCTGTGAGGTAAGTGCTCTACTCCTGAGCCACAAATCCAGTCATGATTTTTTAAATAAATTTTAAGTATGTTTTATGACCCAGAAAATGTTATATCTTTGTCAAGTTTTCATATTAATGTAAATGTGAATGTAAATTCTGCCATTGTTGGATGGAATATTCTGTACATGTCAATTTCATCAAGCTAATAGGTAGAACTCTTTGGTTCATGAATATTTGTACTTGTTGTCTAGCTCTTTGATTGATCAACTACTGATAGAGGGTTATTGTACACACTTTATTTTTTTTTCCAAACTGCAAATCGCCCCAAGTTTTATTTGTAGTCCATACAAAAGGGGGGGAAATTAAGGTTTTCTAACACCACCTACTTGGGGAGATGGGGAATTGGGACTGTGCTGCTCACCATCGCTAGAACATCAGTGGTAAGCAGGGATTTGGACACATACCAACTGACTGTCCCAATAGGATCTCAGTCTCAACAGTCTACAGAGGAACAATCAGGGCCCCCTGGACTGCTGGCACAGCTTGGCGCACAGGAAATGGTTAAGCTAACCCTTTCCTGGCCTCCCTCACATCTAAAAGAAAAAGGCGCCGCCGACCTCAGCTGCAGGTTGCTTCCCCATCCACACGACCTTAAATATCGCGCACAAAAATAAAAGGGAGCCAGGAAAAAAATAAAAACAAAAGTAATTCCCATTCTGGAGAGATGGGAGGCAGGGTAGAGGGGAAACCGCAGATCTAGAGCCAGTAACAAGATGTGATGCTGAGGCGAAGGAACAAAGTAAGTTACTGCCAAACACTCAAAAGGATGGTCTCCTGGGGAAGGCCCACATGGTAGAGGGAGGGGATGAAAATCCGCAATGGGAGAGGTATGGGCCAGAGTGGTTATAACCTGGGTCTGCACCCTACCTACCTCTCCCTCCCTCCCCGTGGTGCCCCATCCCCAGGATGGCCCTACATGCGGCGCTGGTAGTCAGAGTGCATCTGAGCTGCCCGCAGGTAATCATTATAGGAGCCCGAATAGCGTGCGTAATCGGAATGGGCATCGGGCAGGCGACGGTAATCCAGCGAGGACTTTGTCAGCGAGCGGCGGAACGAAAGCTGCGACTCTGATAAACGGCGGTAATCAGAGAGCTCGGCTAAACGCCGGTCGGAACCATACCTAGTCGAGAGAAGAAGACAGTTGGTGAATGAGACAATTGAGGGGAGGGCTCCAGATGGGCATGGGGGAGATGCCAATAGGGACAGGGAGGGTGTGATCAGATTGGTCTCCAACAGTTTGGTTTCCTTGTGTCAGAAGGTTCTTCACCCTATCCAGGCCAAGAAATCAAGCCTGGGTTCAACTCATTAGGAAACCAAGCCCTCCACTGAAGCCCTCTTTTCCGAAGTGGCCAAGGTGAATTTTGGTCTATAGTCCCAAACCACAAACAAAATATCCCCACCCATGGGTCCTACACAAAGACTTTGGTTGTTTATCAACAGAACGGCAGATGAAAGCAAGGTCCCCAACTTCCCAGAGTGTGGACGCATCTCATAAACTTGCCTTCAGCCATTAAGTGCCAAAAGGACTACTCTTTCACGCCCACCCCCACCAATACCAGGACAACAAGGTAACAGGCTTAAGAATCCCTGAGACATAGGGAAAGGGTATGAGCTATAATCCTGCAGGCAGTGGCTCCTAAGGCACCTGGGCTAGTCTAGAATGGTGACATTTTCCCAGCCTGACTGGTACCACCCCAGGCTGAGCTCTGTGCTCCACCTGAACCCTGGTGACCAGAAAAGTTCACAGACACCGACCCCCTCGGCCTCTGCACACCCCACAGGAGTAAAGGAGAAAAGACCGAGGGAGGGGCCTAAAATTCCCCTCCCATGCCAACCTCAGCCCCTTGCCCTAAGCCCCAGCTGGGGGCAGAGGCGGGGGGGCATACAGTACCTTTTCTACATGGCGACAGCCTTTTTGTAGGGATCGTCGTAGCTGGCCCGGGGTGGGGAGAGGTGGGTACGCTCATAGGGCGGCGGGGTGCTGTTGGCGTTGGCAACGGCCCCCTGGGACATGGACAGGTAGGCTGCAGACGGCTGACCTGCCCCATTGTAGGCATTGCCCGGCTGGCCACGGTAGGAGGCAGCAGCCTGGGGATGCTGCTGGGCAGCATAGGAAGCAGCCAATGAGGCTGATGACTGAGTGCGGTAAGGAGCTGCCAGGGTGGCAGAAGGCTGGGCCCCGTAGGCAGCTGCGGCACCATAGGAGCCAGTGGCCGCAGCAGCCGACTGAGCCCCATAGGAGCCTGACAGGCCCATCGATGCTTGGGCCCCATAACTATTCAGTTGGGTCTAGACAACTGGCTGGGCCCCATAAGAGCCAGCCATTGGGTTAGTGGCTTGTGCAGCATAGGCGGCTGGCTGGCTGGCATAGGCAGCAGCTGTGGCTGGCTGTGCCACATAAGCAGCAGGCTGGGAAGAGTAGGAAGCAGCCTGCTGTGCAGCATATGGGGCAGACTGGGCATTGTAAGAAGCCGAGGGCTGGGCATTGTAAGAAGCTGCCTGGGCTCCATAAGCTAGCGAGGAGGCTGCAGACTGGGCCCCATAGGAGGCAGCCTGAGCCCCGTAGGAGCCTAGGGAGGAAGCTGCTCCCTGGGTGTTGTAGGAGGAAGCAGCTGCACGAACCCCATAGGAAGAGGCAGCCTGGGCGCCATAAGAGGATGGCTGGTTACCATAGGAGGCAAGGGAGGAGCCCTGAGCCCCGTAGGAGTTGAGCGAAGAAGCTGCCGCTGCCTGACCCCCATAGGAGGAGAGGGCTGAGGCTGAGGGTTGGGCTCCACCATATGGGCCGAGAGAAGAAGCTGCAGCAGACTGGGAGCTAGGGCTAGCCAGCTGGCCCCTGTATGGGGCCCCAAGGGAGACAGAGGGCTGAGCGCGGTAAGAGGCTGCCTGGGCTGTCATGGGCTGAGTCCGATAGCCGACACCCAAAGAGGCAGAAGGCTGGGCCCTGTAGGCAGCTCCCAGCGACACTGAGGGCTGGGCCCGGTAGGTGGCTGGCTGGGCCGTCAGAGGAGCCACATAAGAGGCTCGGGGAGGTGAACGGCGCAGGGGGCTTCAGTCGCGACCAAAGAAGGGTGGCGTGGGCTGACAGGCTTGCCCATCAAAGCCACCAGTGCTGTTGCCAAAAGCCTGTTGGTAGTCGAAGGTGGCAGAGAAGCCACCAGTTCCAGGGAATGCCGTATCCCCAGCCCCTGGTTTCTTGGTCTTGTCCCCAGACTGGATAGCCAGGCCAGGCCCCTTCTTCTGACCCTTGGTTGAGAGTTCCACGTTGATGCGCTTGCCCTTCACTTCTTTGCCGTTGAGCTGCGCAATGGCGGCTTTGGCATCTGCTTCCTTCTCCATGTGAACAAATGCGTAGTCTGATAAAGCAGCAGACAGAGGGTTAGCAATTAGGGGGGCAGGGCATGCTACCCGATGGGTCCCAAATTGGATACAACAGCACCCAGCTGTTGCCAGTTACCTCCAGGCCACCAAACCCTCCTCCCCAGGAGTATGTCATAAAATATTGGCTCCCACATAACAAAGCTTCTGACTGTCCCAAAGAGTCACCTTTGACTAGGGCTTTTTCCCATTCTCCCCTTTCCCCCTGCCACTTCACCCAACTCCCTGGTGAGAAAAGAAAGAGTAAAGATGAACTGCAACACAGGATAAAAATCTTCACAGCTACTTTAAGACTAAACCAGCAGACAAAACAAAGAAAGGGTTTCTGGATCACTCAATTATTCAGTGTTCTCATCCCATGCTCACCAAACACCACTGCTCACCTTTGACGCTTAGCTCTCAAGCACTAGCCATTTCTCAGCCTAGATCAATTAAGGTGAAAGAGATTCAATTCAGGCAAGAGCCTACAAAGAGCAAGCAGTTCACAAAATTCCTCCAATGTAATCTCCCCTCTTTTCACATTACTTTCCAACTTTCAAAGTACTTTCATGCACACAACCTCACTTGGGCCTTATAACAATCCTGTAAGGTGGCACAACAAAGGATCATCATCTCCACTTTACTGTTGGGCAAACATGTTCAAGAATTTTTACTTTGCCCAAATCAAAGTATATCAATGTCAGGACCAGTTTTAGCTCTTCTATGCCCCATGCCCCTTTGCTACACCCATCTGTCCCTGGGACAGATTGGTGTAAGGTATAACTGTGCAGTATGAAAAAAAAATGTAAGCTTAGAAAGAGAGATTCTAGACCCTATGTACATCTACAAGGTAAGGTAAATGGAAACTAAGACCCCTCCCCCTCAGGCATATTACATCCTCCACCACTTCCTCTTTAAAGGACAGAGAGGTATACCTTATCCTTTGGAGTTCTGTTCATAGGCCAGACTGCACACAGGAAAGACCTGGTTTCTCAGCTGTGAGGCAAGAAGCTGCAATCACTGCAAGCTAGAAGGTCACCCCTGAGGCTTTCATTCAAGACCTGAATGAATTGTGTGAGGAAGAGGGACTAAGACAGGCTATAAATCTCAAAACTGAACTATTCACCTACCACAGAAGAAAACTTTAGAAAGGAAAAAAAAATTCTCGGGGTTGTGTCCATACTAGAAATTGTAGAAATTGCAATGGTGCAAACAGGACCTGAACAATGAGAGGAGCTTGTCCCTGAGAAATAAAGCCCTGCAGTTAAAGGCCCTATGGTTATTTTAAGAAAAAAATCCAAATGCTGGGATCCAATCTCTGTCACATCAGTTTAAAAAATAAAAAGATACCTCGAAGAAGTTCCCAACACACCATTTTCAAAGATATCCTTTCTATGACCTTCAAACAAGTGTCCTTATTTTTAGAAATTTTCATTTTTAAAAATAATGGAGATACCCTCACTTGCATACCCAAAGATCTATTTCTCCTAAAGAATATTATCTTTCATCTATAATAAAACACAATGTCATCTGTACACACAAACTTGGAACCTTCTAAAGATGATAAAAGAACAAAACGAACTATCACAACTCTCAAGTCTTCAACACTCCCACAGACAAAGCCTGATTCCTTATTTACCAATTATGAAAAGCTAAGCATTCCATTTCACTTGGCCACACAGTACTAGAATTATCCTCTGATCTCTCATCTTCATTCTGGGTAGCTAGCTAAAAACAGTAGCAGGTGGTCTAACGTCTCTAAAAGCAGAAACTGTGCTGACCCTCAGGAATGGCAAAACCACCTAGAGAATGCAATGACAAGCAGAAAGGCTCACTCAAGGTAAAGAGAAAACAGGAAGATCTGCTAGAGCCTGTAGGCAGACTGGGGGAGGGGGGATGAAAGGGGACAATCTCCAGGCACTGTGAGGGATTAAGGAAACACACCACATTCCTGATTATTTGGAATTCCCCCAAACATCCATTGTCTACTTCCTACATAGCTGGGTTTTATTAAGAGATCAAGGAGTAAAATTTAAAAACTGAGATTTCAGGTCTGGAGATGTAGCTCAGTAAAGTGAGCTCATGCTTAATATGTGTGAGACCCTAGGTTCAATTCCCTGCACTGCAAAAAGAAAAAGCGGGGTTGGTTTGATTTCACATGTTCAGTTCAACTGACAGCCCAGATGAACTATGTAACTGTTGGTGGGGGAAGATATAATTATAGCCAAATTATATCTAAGTTTCTAAGCCTGATATCTGAAAGGAATTATAACTAGGTTGTCCAAATGACTGAATCACATCAGGGTTAACTGTGTCCCATCACACTGAGTAGCCAAATTCAAGCCTAACCCCATCAACGATGCCCAGAATCCCAACTCCTTCCCAGCCATCAGAGTAGCAGAGATCCGAAGAACTCCAGGGACTCTTTTGCCTGGATAGTTAGCTCAAAGTAATCTCTCCGTTAAGACTAGCATTAAACCTAACAAGTAGTTCTGCAGATACCTCCTAATGGTCTGATGACATCACAATCCCTCTAGTACCAAAGTTAAGAGAATCCAGAAAAACAACTTTTCCTATCCTAAGATGATTTTTTTAAAACTTTGAAATTATAGAGCTCGGTATTTAAAGGATGGCTACCCACAAAAGAGAAGGGATAATTTTCCTCTTCTGACTCAGACCTCCCCTGAAGTATGCAATGGCCAAAGTCTGCAAGTGGTTCTTGAAGCTGTTCATCTTTGAATAACCAATAGGACACAGCTGCAGAGAGTGGTTACCACTGTTGCTATGGAGATTTTTGGTCTACAAATCATATCTAAGCTCCTAGAGTAACCAAGCAACCATGTTTTTCTCCTGTGAAATAAAACAGAGCTAGCTGTCCTGTGCTTTTCAAAGACTTGACAGGGCTGAGGGTGTGGCTCAATGGTAGAGTCGCTAGCACAGCATGTAGGCCCTGAGTTTGAACCCTAGAACTGCAAACCAGAAGACCTGACAGCAAATCAAACGCTCATTCACAGTCAAGAAATAAGTAAGCTATTTATTGAGCCAGTCTCTTCTACAAATTCCCAACTTTAAATCCTAAGTTTTTTCACCCCTAAGAACTATAAAGATATCAGTGAAGGATATCAGTGCATCAGGTGCTATTGCATATAAGCCTAACAACAATGGAAGACACCTCCCTGAGGAAGTCCAAGCATTTCTGCTAACAAATGTTTACAAAGGAACAAAATGCACAAACTTTTCTCTCTAACTCTCACAGGGAATCAGCCAGAAATTCTAAAACTCATGTGAAGTTATCATGCACTTTACCACCACCACAATCACCACCACCATTCCCCCGGTCACTTAGTGTTGATCCCAAACAAATTCAAGAACATTTTTGGCTTTCTCTATCACTTGAGAACAAGCTTCTTGATCATGAGTTCCATAGAGATTGCCCCAAGTACTGATTCTAGACTTTCAATCTACCAGTCACCCTGCCTAACAACTACAGAAGAAACCTAACAGATTAATTAAACACAAAACTCTCATACCCCTTGCTGGCCAAGTACCCAATCTGACACCCTCCCACCCTTTCATTCTAAACAAAATCAAATATCCATGCACCATACATCCTGCCTCAGAGCACCCAGCAGGAAAGCCCGATTCCGGATAGTCTCGTGGACTTGCATAACCTAAGTTGAGGAAAACAGAATGGAGTATTAATGCAGAATAAGAATTTGTTCCTAGCAAGGGACACAATGACATTTCCCCAGCTTGTGGAAAGGACAAGGAATGGCCAAAGATGTGCCTTTACCGGACAACAAATGAAATATCTTTGGTGACCATGAACAAGCAACTGCACCTATTTATTTCTCATCCTCAAAACGTCTCACACAGGGTATGAGCAGGCATGAATCCAATACCAGGAGGGCATCACATACTCCCAGGTGCATCCTTGAAAATAACAGGGCAAAGTTAATTCAGATCTGTTCCCAAGTGGAACAAAGACAGGCCACATATATACAAGGGCTGACCCATCAAATCTTCCCCCAAAGAGAAAGAACTTAGGGTATAAGAACCCGGAATATTAAAAAAAAAAGAAAAAAAGAAAAAGTCGACTGGGCTCCAAAAAGGAAATCAAGCCTAAATTATGGTGACACATTTTTCTCAAAGAAAAGGCAAACTAGGGATCTGCTCTGAGAATTAATTCAAGCAATGACAACTCTCAAGTAAATCGTTTCCAGACAATGTTTAAGGAAGACCTCTCACATCTCTCCCCATAATCCCCTCAGCCAAAGTATGCCCCCTTGCAAGTCTTCAAGCTTATGAAAGAATGACACTGCCCTGGGGCATCAGTTTGGCAAGTAAAGCTGTACAAAAGGGGCCCTCATAAAACAAATCTCCTTCCACAAGCAAAAAGGTCAGGGTTTCCAGCTAACAGATCTAAAATCGAGCCCAAAGGTTGGGAAAAGAGGGAAAACAGGTTTAAGGGAGTTGGACCACAGAGCTGCCACATCTAACCCATCAAATACTGAAAATACCAAAGTAGCTCGGAAGGGGCCCTTCCTGTACCCATGAGGAGACCCATGCCAAACAATACTAAGAGATCCCAGCCCAAGAAACGTCCAAGGGCCCCGTTACCTTCCGCTTGGGAGCATTCATCGGGAGGGAACACGAGGGCGGCCTTGGGGCGTCAGCCCCCACCTTTTCCCTCTTCCCTTGCTCTGACCGACGTCTGGAGAGGAAGTGGGGAAGTGGCGAAATCTTCCCCGCTCCATGATCCGGCTTGTGCCCGTCACTTCCCAATTTCCGCTCGGTGCCAGGCCCAGGAGACCAGAAGACGCGCCCCCGGTACACTCGCAAGTCTCTGGCGCGTCCCCGGCCCCGTGGCTCGGCTCTCAGTGGCCGCCGCACCCTCCCAGAGCCGCTTCCTCCCACTTGGTGAACGGTGCCTGGACCGCAGGGGGGGAGGGTGGCTCTGCCCAACGCACCCCCAACACCTCTGGCCTCGCCCCAGCGCACTTCCCCACCCTGCCCAACCGCTCAGTGACCGACCCCCGGGTAAAGGGCGTGGCTAACAGGCAGAGTGCCCCGAGCGCGCCCCCGCCCCCGAGCGTGCCTCCGTGTTACCTTTTACCACGTCACACTAGATGACGCGTCCACGGCGCTCGAAGAGGCTGCGCAATTCCTGGCTCGTGCATGCAGCCGACACATTGCCCACGAAAATCTTCCAAGTGTTCAGCGGCCTTGGGCGCGACATTTCCACCACGAGCGCGCGCCCCGGCCGCAGCTCGTGGCCGTGCAAGGCCTCGATGGCGCGCAGCGCGCCTTCGTTCTCGCGCATGTGCACGAAGGCAAACTGTTTCATGACGGCGCAGCTCATGACCGTGCCGTAGGGCGCGAAGAGGGCTGCCAGCTCCTCCGGCGTTGTAT